>NC_136500.1:29088850-29208850 GCF_053919585.1 Euprymna scolopes
ATATATATATATATGCAAAATTTGAACTTATATCCAGGTAACGTACATCTTAAATTACAAGTGTTTAGACCCAAAATAAGCCGGGAGTTTGGTAGAGTCTGCAATGGTCAACTTTTTCAACTTTAATATTTTGGCAGCAAAATTTCGCCCAAACACTGATTTAAAAACTTACTGCATATATGAATACCGTTTATGTAACATTTCAAATGTTAAGACCTAAACTTGGCTTAGTGATTTTGTATGGATCGCAAGGGTCAATTTGTTTTTACTTTGACCCCAATTTTACACCTAACGTTTATTTACACTAAATATTTAAGCATGGGCACAACGTTTTTATTACTTGCCTCAATGGGAGACGAAGAAGTTACAAATAAACAGTTAATTAAAAATATTTGTTCTCGACTCCAATGTAAGTCAAAGGACTGATTTTCACTCTGAAATAATTATTATATACACGGGTCACATGAGCTTCGGCCTGGCATCTTACATGGACTATAGAGTTAGCAACTATGTGCAGTCATTCTTTCTGTAAACAATTGCGTACATTCTACATAATATGTTTATGTTTAACTTCGCAGTGACCAGGAGTGTGTACTCGGAAAAAAACAAGTGGGTTTAAATATTTTAATATTTATTTGGTTGAATTTTTGTTGATTGTGCTTCAACTCGTTTTTAAATAAGGGCATATTATAGGCCTCGGTCAATCCTGCTTCCGCTGGAGCAATAAGGACTTGACATTTTAGAATAGCTCCAATAACTAACATATATATATATATATATATATATGTATACATATATATATATATATATATATATTGTTTTTAAACTATAATAATCCACTGATACGTGTTTCGTCGTTTACGACTCATCAGAGTGGCTGAATTTAGCAAGATTCAAAATCGGGACCCCACGTTAATGAGCCTAAACTCTTAATCAGCTGGTCCATCTTGCACAACTGTTTGGATATACCACGATGTACTTAGATGTTATTTGTTTTTGTTTTTTTGCGATACGTTTTGAATGAATTAAATTATTTACGAAAGTGGATTTTCACCTAAATATTAGTTGGGAATAATTTTCGCTATAATTAATTTGGTACTCCCATATGGGGAGCGGCATATATATTGTTTTTAAAATACAATTATCCACTGACACGTGTTTCGTCGTCTATATCTCATCAGAGTAGCTGTATTTAGTGAGATTCGAAACCAGGATACACGTGTGAATGTGCGTGTGTGTGCACAGACAAGCGACCTGTATTATAATAGGGATAACATCGTTAAATCGCAAAATGAATGAGCGTAGCTTTAAAGGATTCGTATCTATTTAGACAAATCCCCTGTAACAATTAGTTTGTGTTGACTTATAAGTTCGTAATCCATAAAAAATATAATTTGTTTAGAGTGCTATTTCCATAAAACTATCATCGCCAAAATTAAGTCGACAATAAAGTCATTAAAGCTGCGGTTGGTGTGTCAGAATTTTTGTAGGAATGCTTGACACCCCTTACACGAAACTGCGAATAAAATATAAAAACCTCATAATTTCTCTTTTAAAAGTGGGGTGTTTATTTTCTTTATGGATTATACTTCCAAAATAAACTATTAAAGTTGTATAAAAAGTAATAGAAATATCATTTTTTTATTTTACAAAAAAACAGGAATTAAATTAATTGAATTTTACGAGTTCAGTATTTTTCAATTTTTAAACTTTAAAAATCTATCAAAATTTTGCTCTTGATTCTATTTTCCTGATATTTTCAGGGTCAATGTGACATTTTATGCTCTTTCCAATGAACTGAATATCATAGTTTAGACACACGTTGTTTTAAGTCACGCCCCCCCATTTTGTAAATATCTATTAAAAAGTAAATAATTAATTTACTCACCAAAGTTTAATATATCACAAACTTCAGATAAAAAATCAATAAATAATATATTCAAATTTAAAACAAAAAGCAGTGTTTTTTTAGAAATTTACCTGTAAAGTCCGAAGTTTAAAAGCTTTTTTTTTTAAATCACGTTGTTTTGTTTGTTTGTTTGTTTTTAAATGAAACCTTGGTCCTTGCTCCCTTAATTGAAAAAAACTTAAGGTTTTAATTACATTTATCGAGTAGTTATAATCTTGGAAAGACAGGAGGTCGAATTATTCAATATTTTTCACGAAGTTTCTGACACACCTAAAGCTGCGGTATCGGACAAAAGCAAAATGTTACTCATTATTCTTTTTTTATATGCTATTTATCCTGTATATCATCATCATCATCATCATCATCATGATACTCGTCGTCATCATCATCCTACTCGTCATCATCGTTGTCGTCGTCGTGGTCATCATCATCCTCATCATCGTCGTCATCCTACTCGTTGTCATCATCATCATCATCATCATCATCATCATCATCCTACTCGCCATCGTCGTCGTCGTGGCCACCATCATCATCATCATCTGTTACACTTCTGTCTGAGGAGATGTTTCTTGTATCGTAATTGGCAACTTAATACTAAACCATAATACATTTTTTACCACGTGTCTACCGCCCTTTCTATGAATGGAGCATTTCATTTACACTCATATTACCCTGCGGATATGCGTTTTAAACTGTAATTAAACTGTCACGTTAACTAGAGAAAAGAAGAATATTATCGAATTCTATGAAAAAAAAAACATTTATTTACAGTGACGTTGCTTTCACTTCGACTTTAGTTTACAATCAATACTAAGTAATGTTCTCAAGGCATTGCTCGATTCAAAAGCTCCCACGAGTTTCTGTTTTTCTTAGACCCTTGATATATTTTCTATGTACACCAGAACCGCATCTGAATACATTAGGTAAAAGTTACATGTGCCTTTGCTCTAACTCATATGATTGACCCCTGCTTTTAAGGTACATGCTCAAGCATTCTAAACACATTGATTATGAGATTAAAGTTATGAAACCTGCAATTTATTTTTTAATCTAATACCTGCTAATATATAATTATCTCTATGTATTTTCTAGCTCAACTAAATGCATTGAATTGTCACTGGAACTGGTATCCTATTAGAAATATTCTGACGCGACCTCTTTTCAGTCGAGATTATTTCGCATTTTTCGAACTCATCTATATATTTAGAAAAGTTTTTGACGACAATTCTCAACCTATATACTCAACGAACTTTTGATGTACATAGTTGAAATCTTATATATAGGGTATTCAGACATGTGGAAACTTTTTAATCGGGTTTCATTCGGAGAAGAGAGCTCTTAAGAGGTCCAAATTAAACAATTAGTACGTGGGGACAGCGAATTTTTATCTTTTTGTAAAATGTTTGACGACTTCACATGCGCGAAAATTTGACATAACATCTACTTATGTTAAGAATAAGGTTTGAAAACACCTGTTAAAGACGTGACAAGCTGGGCTGATGATTATCGTACTTGACTTACTGTCTTAAGATTTTGGTTTAGATTTAAGCTCTATTTATTTTAACTGACAAGAAGTGACCTGTTTAGAAATAACATAATACTTGCATGCACATGTCTCACTTTCTATCCGTTTTTTTTTTACTTCATTTTTATAATGGAATTTAATGTTACGTTTGATACCGAACAACGCCGGGTACAGTTGCTAGTATATTATATTTGGGAGCTTAAATCGTTGGTAACTTAGTGTTATTTCACCCGTCGTGCTGGATTGGGATGTCACATTCTGGCACAACTTCTCGATTCACTAACGCCTAAGATCAGTACTGAGTTAATTAATCACATGCCTATCAAACCATTACTTCAAGGTTTCTATATTTCTCTCTATTTAAAAAATAAAAATTCTTGTGTGTTTTCTGTCCAAAAGATTCATAACTAAAATCCGAACTTCGTTTACGCACTTTTCTAACAGCCAACAAGCCAGTATGAATACAAGAATTAGAAAATAAAATAAAAAATAACTGGGAATCATCTAATCGACCAGTAAGTGGGGTTGGAAGAAAATACGTGAAGGCTGTAGACGAGACTAGTGTGTCTATATAATGTATCAAATCCGGGCTCACGGAACGTCGTCTACAGACGAGAGTGGCTTACTTAATCTCCTATCCACCCTCGATAATTTTAACACTTCCAAGTTCTCACAAAAGATACAACCTTCTCTTTCTGGCTCAATAAAAAAATATTCAACAACTTTTTTATCACACAAGTTTAAGTTTAGTATATAATACGTGTGTTTTACTGATGAATCTAACTTTAGAATCATTTAGCAATAAGCTGAAAAGAACGCATCTCAATAATGACTGAGCTTTTGACAATGTTGTTTATTTCGTATCTACGCGTGGAAATTGGAATACCCCTTACTAAAGCCGGGTTGTCAAAGCTGATGAATTTTAAAAAGACAATCTTGACGTGAGGACACTTTAGAAGAAAAATATGCAATATATTTCTAATTGAAAATTGAGGGAAATGCTACATAAACGTATGGAATGCCTCAAACGTCTTTTGAATGATATTGCATGAATCGAACATAAGTTTTCGAGTTGCATAAGAGATTCAAGGAAAGCAAGGAGTTGTTGAAGGAATAGGAGAAGTGTAGGAGGATTTGATTGGTGAAATAAAGAATTGCATAGATATGTACCGTCGTGTTTCTATACAAAAAAGTGCACAGTGTGATGTCAGTGTGGAAACTGTGCCAAACTCTATTCGAGTGGAACTGCAGATGTGCAAGATTTGCGCGAAGTTTGTCCTAATGGTGCTCAAAGAAGATCACAGACTATTTGCCAAGATTGGCATTAAAATAGTTCCTTAGCCTCCCTATAGTTCAGATCTAGCTTCATTTGACATTTTGTAATTCCCTAAGCTCAGGGAAAACCTTAGAGGTTGTGGTTATGCGACTATAGCGGGGATGAAAGCGACTGTGACAAGGGTCATTGGTACGCTCGCCCAAAAGTATTTCAATGAGGGATTCTGGCAATTGTTTGAACGGTTTAAAAAGTGCTTTGCAGCCGGAGGAAACTACTTTAAATGGACTAGATTTTTCTGTGTGCACTATCAATAAAAGTGGTTATAGAAAAAATGTCTGGAAACTGAAGGCACATCATACAATATGACTTGATACGGATAATAATAACGTGGCTTAGTGTTTTTTTACCGTAGTGTAATCTTTACAATGCTTTGTCTGTTAAATCTTTTCCGTACGTTGACTTGAATTGACATTTAATAGAAATGCTGAACAAAATAGTGTTCTAAATTACAAACCGGTTTTTAGTTAAAATATGTTTTACGAATAAAATCCGCGCAGATTAAACAGCAAGAAGAGATTATGAATAATTTTTAGGTTTTCAGATTTGAAAAGAATAACAAAAACCTGAGTAGAATTGTTTCCAGGAGAGAAAAGCCATTCATCACACGTTAAAATCTGAGAATATTTTAGCTATCTGTTTATACGAAGAAAAATAAAACAATTATACAAACACTGGAATACTTAATTTCGGGACTCGTGCTGTATGGATAAATATGAGCTGATCATTATTGCTTCCTTTACGAGATGTAGGATCTATTAACAATGAATCGGAAAATGGTGATATTCTGTAAGGTAAAGATAAAATTAATACAAACACATTCACTGCGTTTTAGCTTTATTGTAAGAAAAAAAACGCTCTACACTTATCGTCCAGGATTACGCCTCGTAATTGTAAAATTGTGTTCTCTCATTTAGTCGTAATTTTATCATTGCATACTTGTTGCTTGATGTAATGCCATACGCTTGCGAGAAGGTTGAGGTCTGGAAATTGTGCAGGCAAAACCGAACACCGAATATCATGATCTTGAATGAAACGTTTGATATTGCCAGTTGTGTGAATGGGAGCATCACCTTGTACGAAGATGAGATTATCATCCAAATTACGACCAAAGTAAGGGTAGACAATTCTTAGTCAACATATTAATGTAGTTGGTCGAATTAATTTGACATTGCAAGCGACCTCCAGGCCCTGGACCATTACACTAAAAATGCCCCACACCAAAGCTGAACTTTCCCCACTTTGCAGCGTTTATACTGTGCGTTATACGATTAAATATTTCGTCCCTCCTTCGAGTACGTACTGCCTACCATCACTGTCTTGTTTATTGAATTTGATTTCATCGGTAAAATCAATCTCCACTAATATGAAGAGTAATGATCTTCATTGCATCTGACGAAGTCCAGACGGCGCTTTCTGTTCTTTACATACATCATTGGATTGCGTCTGGCAATACAGCACAACAAATTAAATTACTTCAATCTGTCTTTGCCTATATATATATATATATATATATATATATATATATATATATATATATATATATATATATATATATATATAATACTTGTTTATTGTTATATAAACATGCTCACATCCCGCTGCTACAAATAGCCACTTGTTTCAATCAAACAACAGATATCATCAGGCAGCGACTTGACTATTCAAAAGTTCAATGAATACCCGATTACAATGATTATTCATTGAACTTTTGAATAGTCAAGTCGTTGCCTGATGATATCTGTTGTTTGATTGAAACAAGTGGCTATTTGTAGCAGCGGGATGTGAGCATGTTTATATAACAATAAACAAGTATTATCAGCTCTTTTTATTGAGCACTATCTAACAACCTCGTTGAATTAATTAGTCCATTACTTTTCAATAAAAAAACCCGAGTATATATATATATATATATATATATATATATATATATATATATATATATATATAGAGAGAGAGAGAGAGAGAGAGAGAGAGAGAGATAGAGAGAGAAAGAGCACTTTGTAACAAAATTACACTGTTGTTTGATTTGGAGAGCAGTTTCAAATCTGTTTCCGAACATGCGGATCTTTATACCATTGTTTTCCTTTTAAGAATATATTTAGGACGATCAGACTTAGGGCATCACGTACACTGCCAGTGTGTTGATGTTTTGGGCAGGCATTTGTACAGTTTTCTCATTACATCTCAATCTGCAGCTGATTTTTCGATTGATTAACGCATAAAAGTGGAGATTAATTAGCTCCTGAGGATCATAAAGACAGAGTCGGGGCATCTGAACGAAATGTTACGTCGTATAAGATGCAACAATAACAAATATAATTAGAGACGTTTTGTTGCCTAGAATGTTAACATTTTAAATTGTTTTAACCATATTTGACCTTCGTGATTTGAAGTTATTCTTTTGAGTAAGGTGAAGCGTGGATACTTCAATTAGAAGACAAATATGAACATGTAAATTATAGAGAAGTATAAGACGAATCAAATGTGGTATGAGTTGTTTAAGCAACTGCATTCAGTTTAGCTTAAATTTGCAGTTTCTTAAAAATGGCAACTGCAGACTTTCTGTTTTGCGCCGCTGTATATGTATACAGTCATTAATCGTAATCAAAATTTTCAAAAATAAATAAATAAATAAAAATAAGACGAATGATAGAAATTTTAAAAAAATCTCTACTGCACCGCGTATTTACCCCCTGGCCCAGCAAATTTAGAAAAATTAATATGAAATAGAATAACAATAAAAAGGTGAATGGAAAAATTAACAACGTTATTATAAATACATTTAACTAAGCCTCGACACCAACTAAATAACAACCACCCTGATGACGATCGAGATAATCAATAGCCAATAGCTATCGATTATACCTATAATCTGCAACAAGATACAACAAAAATGATTTATTGGCGAATATAACGAATTGCCCGTAGCAGGAAAAAAATGAAAAGTCATCCGTGTCTAATCAGAATATATATATATATATATATATATATATATATATATATATATATATATATATATATATATATATATACATATATATATATATATATATATATATATATATATATATATATATATATATATATATATATATATATATATAATAAAATTACTATTAAATTTACCAGAATGATCCAAGATGGTAAAACTAAAGTATATAATAAATATTAAAGAATTAATATTTATAACATAATCTCAACCAGATGTAAAAACTTATATATATATATATATATATATATATATATATATATATATATATATATTACCGTTTCATCTGATTAGTTACACATGTTTCGCTTACCGAATCGTATCAACGATCCAGTAACTTCATCACTTACAGAAATGGTTAGTATGATTAGAAAAACGATGTTAGGAGAAGCACAAAAAATAACAGGTGAGGGGGGAGAATTTCAATTCTAATTCAACAACAGTTAAGTTTTAAGATTTAATAAACATTAGAAGGTCGTAAGGGGCGAGGGGGAGTTTAAAATATTGAATGAGGCACGAATAGAAATAGAAGGAGGGAGCAGAGAGAGAAAAGGTGGAAAAGAAGGGCGTAAGATGGGTAAAACTTTGAATGTGGAGGTCGGGGGAGAGACTGAAAGGGATACGAACTAAAATAAGAATGAGAAAGACAAGCAGATAAGGATGTGGCGTGAACTTGTGGACTGTCGCGGTTAGTTGTTGGATGCATGGCGTATGGAGTTTGACAAGTTCAAAACCTATGTGCTTTGGGAGGGAGCATTCCTTGCAATTACTAAGGTGTGTCCTCTCAAAACAAGCTTAACCCAACTTAAGTGCATTTATCTATTTAAATGCATTGACTATAAAAGTTCTCTAAGAAATCAAGTGAATTAAAAATTACCATATATAGATTAAATTAATATAAAAGGAGTTGAAACCAGAAAAAAGATTCATGTACAAGGATATAAATAAAGTAATAATAATAATAATAATAATAATAATAATAATAATAATAATAATAATAATAATAATAATAATAATAATAAAGATAAAAAATAAAAAATATAATGATAGTAAAGTATATGGAATAATATTCGCTAAGTAATGGTATAGGATGGAGATATAAACTCAAAAAATAAAAAATAAAATAAAAGTCGGATATATAAATAGATAAAATAAATTAGGCGAGGTTAAGGAAATGTATGATAAATTATGTTCGGAAACCTTTGACGGGTTTAATGTTTAGGAGTCTGTATGGTGTTGATCGGATATAAGGAGTCATTGGGTAGGGGTAAAGTTATAATGGCTCAGAAGTTCTAAAATTTCAAGTAAGTTTAGATAAAGAAAGAAAAAATGGGGGGGTCTAGGATAATGTGTTGGGGTAATTCACTGGTTTAATACTCTAGTTCGGTGTGCTTGATATTAGGGGTCAAATGTATCTGAGTTGTCATGGTTAGAAATCGGTATAAGTGTGAACATACACATATATACGTACAAAGCAGAAGTATGTTCATATATACTTACATATATATGAACATACTGAGTCAGTAGTAACTGTTTATATAGGTGAAATTAAAAATAAAAATAACAGAAATAATAATAATAACAATAAGTATAAAACAAAAAGTAGTAAAAATGTAAATATGTATAGGGATCAATTATAACTCGCTAAGTAGTTTTATGGATAAAGTGGTTAAAAGTATATATGTCCATAGTAAATGTCGTAGACCCGTGCTAGGGTTTACAAATAAAAGAAACCACAAGTAGTGTAAAGTGTATAAAATACAATATGCATTTATCATAAAGAATACAGAAGCAACTAAAGTTGTATGAGAGGAACGTGTTCGTAGCAAACGGTTAAACATTGTATGAATGTCTCCATTTAGTCTATGAAACCAGTGGAATATAAAGGACTAGTTGATTCCACTATGTTCTGAAATAGAGGTGATTTGTTACCGACAACAGTAATATAAAAAAATATAAAATAATATAAACAATATATTATAAAATATAAAATAAAAAAGTAAGAGTTATTAATTAGGCAAGAGTATTCCGAAGCAGGTTAGGCTATATTCCTAATTATACGGTTAGTAGAATATTTCGGAGTTTAAATGTTGTTGAACCGATATAGGGGGCCTGAAGGTTTAAAAGTTAAAAGTCATGAATGTAATGATTAAGTAATAATGAGTCCGGAGGCCCAGTAGTTTCGTTAAGATTTGATATAAAAAGAAAACGGCGTGAAAGATGGTGTTTTAAAGAAGAGTTACGCAGGTATAAGAAATATGATGCCAAATGTATCACATATACATACACACACATATATACATATATACATACACACATATATATACATAAACACATACACACACATAAATGCATGTACATATACACAAAACAGTACACATAGATGCATATGAACATATATATAAGCACTTACATTGGGACACACATACATATACATGACCCGTGCATACACATATCCATACATATACATACAAATACATATATACACATACATATACACACATACATATCTATACATACACACATATATATATACAGAGATACTCATCTATCTATCTAACTATATATATATATATATATATGAGTGAACGAGTCTGTATGTGTGTCTGTGTGCATTTCCCTACGCAATAACTCTGTCAATTTTAAGTCTACAGACTCGAAATTTGATATACAGGGCACTGAGAATTGGGAAAACTTTGTGATCGGTTTTCGGCCAGGAATTTGTTCTGTTAATGGGTCAAAGTTCAACGATGTGACCATTCAGAACTCTACCAAACTATTCTGGAAATTTTGGGTATAAACAATTGAAATTTTAGGTATAGGTTCCTTGAACATGGATCTAACTTAAAAAACTAGATTTGAGCCAGGAGAATAAATATTAAGGGGTCACAATAGGGGTCAATGTGTTTAAAAAGTTGACCTCTACGGTCTCTACCAAATTACTCAGACAATTGTATAGGGTATTAAAAGATAGGGCAAGATTTTTAATGGGTATGGGTCGAAAATCTTTCTTTACTAATATATAAATGTATGCATGTATATGTGTTCATGTTTGCTTAAAACTTTTGATAGAGGCGACGGATTTTACCAAGATCAATATCGTTTTGAAGTTCGAAATTTCAGATGACAAATATCTAAAATTTGTCTAAAAATATTAATATCTTCACCTTCAACTGGGCACTTTTCTACAGAGGGTTCGCTGTTTTCGCCGATATTTTCGAAAATCATCCTCTCCTCTCGATTGTCTAGCCTTAAGTAAAATTTACGGCACGGCCGGTTTAGCGTTAGTCGTTACACACAAACGTCTCGTTTATCCCGTTCTTTTCCTCCTTTGCAGTACAGGTTTGAGCCTGCTTTCCTACAACCACTTTTTTTTTGCGGAATACACAAATCTAAACACCCTGGTAATGCCGGGCTGAAATTGTAGTATATCTAGAAAAGTGAACGTGTCTGTGTGTTTGTCTGTGTGTCTTTTTACATTTCCCTACACAATAACTCTGTCAATTAAAGTCTAAAAACTCGAAATGTGATATACAGAGTATTGAGATTTGAGAACATATTTGCAATCCGTTATCGACCAGAAATTTGGCTTTTAAGGGGCCAAAATTCAACGATTTGACCTTTCAGCACTCTACCAAACTCATCCGCCAATGTTTGGTCCAAACACTTGAAATTTTAGATTTAGGTTCCTTAGACATGCATCAAACGTAATGACTTGATTTCAGCCTAAAACAGTAAATGTTAAAGGGGGCATAATAGGGGCCAAATTAAAAAAAAAAAACTGACGTTTGCGCTCTGTACCAAATTACTCAGACAATTTCTGGTCTAAACATTTGAAATTTTACATAAAGGGCATTCAGATATAGGGAAAGATTTTGACTGGATTGGGTCGGAAATTTTTAGTTACCAATATATAAATGTATGTATGTATGTATGTTTGCATGTCTGCCAGAATCTTTCAAAGGAGGCGATCAGTATCGGTTTGAAGTTCTCCCTTTTAGACGACAAATATCCGAAAAATTGGCTAAAAACATTAATATCTTCACTTTCAACTGGACACTTTTCTACAGGGGTGTCGCTTTTTTCGCCGATATTTTTTTAAAGTCATCCTCTCCTTTCGATTGTCTAACCTTAATTAAAACCTACGTCACTTCCGGTTTAGCGGTGATCGTAACAGCAAACACGTAAGGTTTTTCCTCCTTCGCGGTACGGGTTCGAGCATGCATTCCTACGACTACATTTTTTTTTACTCAAGACATACATCCAAACACCCGGCCCACGCCAGGCTGAAATGCTAGTATATATATATATATATATATATATATATATATATATATATATATATATATATATATCACACAACATATCACATATATATATCACACAACAAGCACTATTTCAGTCTTTAACAAAGTATGAATGCCCACGAAGGGGCGCCTGCGTTTGAAATTTTTGTAGCAGGAGGTGCGCAATCTCAACCACGCATCTCTAGAGTCGACGTTATTAAATACCAGTGGCAAGTGAGTGTGTGTACAAGACGACTGGGAACAAATGTCGAGATAAGCGGAGAGCACTTACAGAACCTATAATACCTAAATGGTCACCCATCTGGTACTAACCAGGCTCAGTTACTCATATTTGGTGATCTGACGATAACCGGTGGGTCAATGCCATTATGCCATATATATGATGATTTATGATAATTGCAACGTCTTGTCAGACGAGTGCCACTCCCTCAGACATTTAAAATCCATGAGCCCAAATGCCTAAGGGAGTATCTATACAAATATGATGTACAGAGTCTTAGCTTTGTACGACAGCTAAGTCTCTCTCTCGGTTCGAAATGTTGAGATCCAGCAACAAGCAAGAGCAAGATAGCCAGCAACAAATTAAACTGCAGACCAGCTTAATGCGGGTAATGGTCTTCCGCTTTATGGATTTTAAATCAGAGATTTGCTTCTCCTAGAAAGGTTGCCTTCACCACGGCTTAAGGGAGCCATCTCCACCCCAATACACATACACACACACACACACACACACACACACACACAAATATACACGGTGCTAGTTGGCCGTTGACCCAGAAAAAGAGCTCATTCGCCCTTTGGAAGGTCTTGTTTTTAATCCTTCAGGGAGACTAGCCGCCCTCCTCACCAAACAAGTCTGGTAGGGGAACCAGTTTAGTCGCCGGTGACCAATATATATATATATATATATATATATATATATATGTGTGTGTGTGTGTGTGTGTGTGTGTGTGTGTGTGTGTGGGTGTGTGGGTGTGTTCTGAAACAATTGAGCTTATCTATTGCAGATTTCACACGAACGCAATTTATATGTTTTGCCGTCTACTTAGATATGTTTGTATATAAGATTTTCCGATAAGTATCAAAAATCAAAAAACAAAACAAAACAATCTATTCTTTCTTTCTTTTAGAGAAGAACTTTGAAAGTAGGAATATGTTACGTTACACCAGCCAAGGGAGATAATAAAAATACCAGCAAATCATTTAATCACATAAAAATAACAGAATTATTATCATCTGGAAATGTAGCTTACTTGTAACGCATTCGACTACGGATCGAATTATCCACTGTGTATGCCCGTTTTTACCTCACCATTTATTTTAATTATTTTTATTAATGAGGTTAATTTACGGTCAAATAAGAGGTGCCATTTACAATCACCGCAAATGATTTCTTCATTTCCATTTTTTAAAACTAAACATTCATCAAAAGTGATTTTTTCAAGGCATTCATCGTCAAGCCATAATATCAGTTTAGATAATATTGTAAATAAGCACATAAAGGATTTGATGACAGACATTATCATTATTATTAAATTTATTTATTATTTTGTGAAGTATTTCATCGGCCAAATGATTCTGCGTAATATATAATATTCAATAGATAATTGATTCTATAATAACACATAAGAAAGCTGTATAAATAAAAACAACATGTTTAAGCATATTGTACAACCAGGTAACGCAGGGCACCCAAATTGTGCATATATGTGGAGGGCGGTGTGTGTGTGCGTACCTTCTTTTGATCTTCTTTATGTGCGTGTTTGTATCTTCAACTTATTGCCTACTGGCTGACGTTATTATAGATGAAATCCCAAATGAGGTAGTCATTTAGCAAGCATAATATAAATGCCTTAAAATAAGGTCAAAGAAAATAAAAAAAGAACTTCTTTAATACTTCTCACAATTGATATTAAACTTCAAATGAATGTCTTACAAAATAACACTTACCACATATATGTGAACGCAAACTCTAAGCTCACATTAATTAAAAAAATGTTATTAGTTTCCAAACATATAAGTTAAGCAATATCGCTAATACGATCATTTTTATGAGAAAATTAATTAATTTCTATAATTCTTTTTAAGTGAGATATATAGACGTTTATTGTTTCCTTCGACAGGTTTTTCTATATTTGCAGATTTGTGGAATGGTTGAATCACACGGGGAATTAAATGATAATAATAAAAACTATTCACATTAAACATGTTTACTCATTTTGCGTATCCAACATTCATATATATATATATATATTGGAAAGCATAGAATTCTATAAAGAAAAACACTGCACAGCAAACTAGTTTATTTATTGTGGCTACTATGATCCAACAAAAAGAGGCCGGTTATATACGGCTAGTTGATATATATATATATATATATATATATATATATATATATATATATATATATATATATATATATATATATATATAAAATGGGTTAATAAATTCCAACGAAAGAAAGATGTATATTTAAATAAGGGAGAACTCACCAACAATGTGTATTTTTTAACATTATTTTATTAGTCCGTGCCTTGGTTTTTCATTGAGAATTCTGTTTGGATCATTGTAATAATGTTTTTAAGTCATTGAAATCGTTTACGCGCGTTTCAGACGGTCTGTGATGCGTCCTAATCAGAAATTATTTTCAAATGTGTAAAAATGGCGATTTTCGTGGTTAGTTTGACGTTTTTCCAAGGGGTGGAGGCTTGTAAGTGTTTATTATACATTGGTATGCTGAATTTTTATTGCTTTTTTATTTGGTTTGTCCAGGGAAGCGTTGACCTCGCTGTAGTCGCTGTCTCTTTCTGCTAATGTGTTTTTCTTTTCCTTTAGGGTGGGGTAGGGTGTGTGTATGTGTGGGTGCGTGTGTGCGTGTGGGTTTATGTGTGTGTGTGCGCGTGTGTGTGCCTGTGTGTGTTTGCTTTTATTGGTTTGGGAATGTATATATTGTTTTATAGTATTTTGGGGGTATTTGCTTCCTTAGTCGTCGAGGTCGTTACTAATGTGTATGTGTGGGGAGGGGGGGGGGCTGGCTCTTCTGAACTAAGGGTAGGGGTGCTTTCATTCTATTTTGATATTTATTTTTTGGATTCTTGGATTTTAGTATTGTGATTTTTCGTTTTAGTCTTATATTATATTTGTTTAGAAAGAGGGGCGTATTTAAAATAGGGGATTTTTTAATGTTTCTATTTATTTGTCTCCCCATGTGGGTATGGCCAGACCCTGGATCGGTTCCTAGTGTGGGTAAGATTTTGGTCCCCAGAGGGGGGCATTGGAGGGGGTGTAGGTATGGGAGGGGGATGATAGAAGGGATGATAGTCGTTTCAGTCATGAGGGGGTTGTCCTCCACTGACTGAGGAGGGAGCGAGATGATGGAACAGATATTATACTATGGTTCTATGTGTTTCTACTAGTGTTGTTGGTTTCGAGGTTAAGTAGGGTTGGTATTGTTCAGTGTGTTGTATTAGAGATAGGGGTGTTGTGTCTGTGTGTGGTTGTATGCGCGCCACGTGTGTGTGTTTTAATGTGTCGGTTCTGATTTATGTGTGGGTATGCATATGTGTATGTGTATGCGTGTGCATGCGAGTGTACCTTGCATTTCATGTTTTTGTGTGATGGTATTAGGTTCTGTTCAGTTCAAGAGTGAATCTGGTGATGAAGTGTTTTTCCTGTGTAAGTAAATAAAAATAATTGTCTGTTTGGAAGGTTGGCATTATTTTGAAGCTGTTTCCACTGCATGTGTGTACGTGTTTTGAAACATAGAGGTGTCTGTTATCTGCAATTTTGATGTTGATCTAATGTAAGGCCACTCTATTGCTGAAATTTTTGGTGGCGCCTTTGTAGGATTTGTTGCATGTTGTGCATCTTAGTGCATATTCTATATGTCGGGAGGTGCAATTTAGATCCTTTTTTTTTGAATTGCTGTGCTGGGTTTTTGAATGGTTACCTTCTATTATTATGTCACATACTCCACATTGCGGTTTGTTGCATTTTGTAACTCCTTTTGTATCATGCGGGACGAGTTTTGAGGAAGTTAGGATGTGTTTTAAGTTTTTGGGTTGGCGTTTACTTTTTATTATTTTTGTTGTTTTAAGTATGTTGTTTAGTTTGTCGTTCTGATTGTCAAGGATACGTTTTTTGTTATCCGTGTGAATAGTTCTGGGTTGTTTGTGTTGTGTGTAGAGACGCATGCTAGAATTTGTTCTTTGTTGTGTTCTTTTGGGGTTCTTAGTTGGTCTATTGGAATTTTTTCAGCCAGTTCAATACCTTTCTGTATTAGTGGTAGTTCTTATCCTCTTTTCCGCAGTGGTATTTGTAGTTCATTCAGTCTAGTTGAACGGAGGTGCCTGTCTGTTAATATGGTGCAGACTCTACGTGCTAGGGAGTAGGGTATTGATTTTAGACAGTTTTTAGGATAGTGACTTTTGAAGTGGAGGTATTGTTGAGTGTCTGTCGGTTTGTGGTAGATGGCTGTGATTATGTTGTTGTTTTTTATTGTTACTGGGATGTCTAGGAAAGGTAGTTCTGTGAGGCTTTGTTCTAGTGTGAAGTTTATTTTTGGCTGTAGATTTTGTAGCAAAGTGTGGAGTTCTTTGATACTCGTCCATGAGGTTCTCCAGAGGATAAAGCAGTCGACTAGGTACTTTTTCCAAGATTTTATGAAGAGTGTTTTTATATTGTGTCTGTATTTTGCTCTATCCTTTCATAAAGGGTCTCTTCTAGGAAGGCGAGTGTAAGGGTGGCATATGTCGGTGCCATTTTGGTACCCATTGCTCTTTCCTAGTATTTGGATGAAGTTGTATTTATTGAATTGGAAGGAGTTGTGATTGAGGATTATGTCGATGCTATCAATCACGAATTGTGTATTGAATCTGGGGTGTAAAGTCTGTGTATGTTTGTCAATCCAATATGCGATAGCTTGTTTTCGTAGA
The DNA here is from genome assembly GCF_053919585.1 of Euprymna scolopes. NCBI lineage: Eukaryota > Metazoa > Mollusca > Cephalopoda > Sepiida > Sepiolidae > Euprymna > Euprymna scolopes. The sequence goes on from NC_136500.1 coordinate 29,105,851, forward strand.
TTGCGTGGGATATTGCTATATAGGCTGCTAACATCGAATGTGGCTAGTATAGTCCCATCGTCTACTGTTTGTGGTAGGGAGCTACGGAAGTGTGTGTTATCTCTTACAAAACTTCTGACTAGATTGGTGAAGGGATGTAATAGTATATCTATTATGTTGCTAAGTCTGCTTGTTGAGCATGATGGTCCTGCTAGTATGGGTCTGAATGTGAGGTTGTTGCGGTTTGGGGTACTTATGTATTCCGACTTTTGTATGTTGATGGCATGTCTTACCTGGTTAGATTTGTGTATTTTGGGTAGCCCATAGTAGATGTTTGTTCTTGTTGTGAAGTTTGTAAGGAAGTTTTTTTCTTTTTTAGTTAATGTACTATTGTATGTTGTGCAGAGTTTTGTTATTTTAGATATGGTTGTGTCGTCTATGTTAGAGCTAATTGGTTTGTAATAATTTTCGTTCCCTAGTGATTCTTAATTTTTTGTTTTATAGAAATTCTTATTCATTATAACTACTGCACTACCTTTGTCTGCTTGGGGAGACAAATAAATAGAAACATTAAAAAATCCCCTATTTTAAATACACCCCTCTTTCTAAACAAACATAATATAAGACTAAAACGAAAAATCACAATACTAAAATCCAAGAATCCAAAAAATAAATATCAAAATAGAATGAAAACACCCCTATCCTTACTTCAGAAGAGCCAGTCCCCCCTCCCACACATACACATTAGTAACAACCTCGGACCACAGCCGCCTTCCTAAGGAAGCAAATAACCCCAAAATATTACAAAACAATATACACATTCCCAAACCAATAAAAGCAAACACACACACGCACACACACATAAACACACACGCACACACACATAAACACACACATACACACACCTACCCCACCATAAAGAAAAAGAAAAAAACATTAGCAGAAAGAGACAGCGACTACAGCGAGGTCAACGCCTCCCTGGACAAACCAAATAAAAAAAAACAATAACAATTCAGCATACCAATGTATAATAAACACTTACAAGCCTCCAACCCTTGGAAAAACTTCAAACTAACTACGAAAATCGCCATTTTTACACATTTGAAAATAATTTCTGACGAGGACGAATCACAGACCGTCTGAAACGCGCGTAAACGATTTCAATGACTTAAAAACATTATTACAATGTTCCAAACATAATTCTCAATGAAAAACCAAGACATGGAATAATAAAATAATGTTAAAAAATACACATTGTTGGTGACTACTCCCTTATTAATATGTATATGTATATATATATATATATATATATATATGTATATGTATATATATGTATATGTATATATATGTATATGTATATATATGTATATGTATATATATACGTATATGTATATATATATATATATATGTATATATATGGGTGGTGTGTGTATTTATTTATATCATTTATAGCAAACCTTTAATTATGTTTTTTATATGATCTGTGAAGAATACCAGTATAACACGGGTTTACATCTGTTAAAGAAGCACTTTTTTTTGCATATACTTCAGAAATGATTTGGTAAGTATACAACGTTTATCTGTGCAGCTTCAAAATCTTTGAGACAGAAAATCATCGACGAGCTAAATATTTAGATGTTATAATTTGCCTGAGTTAAAGGATATTCTATTAATAGAGTTCTAGAATATTTCTTTTCATTATAAATTTATATTAACATAAATTAAAATACAAACACACACAAGCATAAATATAACACACACACATGCACATATGGGTATGTGTGTCTATGTGTGTGTTTGTGTGTGTGTGTGTGTGTGGAGAGAGATGAATAAAGGAGAGAGGAATTATATGCTCAACAACTTTTTTTTAAATTTTATTTGAAGAATTGGGCGGGACGATTAATTTGGACAAAATAAGTACCAGTATAATACCTTAAAAATGTGTCTCAAATGCCAGATTGATTTTATATACAGTGTGTGCAGCGTGCATGGAACGGATTAGTTAATTTTTTAACGACATTCAAACAAATTACACTTATCATCATTAATATAATTAGTATGTTTATAATTGTTATCTATATTCAATATTACAAATAGTATTATACCTCTTATTAATGTAATCATTTTTATTATAAATACTATTATTCATATTGTTATTAGTATTAATATTATAATAGTATTATTATTTTTCTCATTATTATTATTATTATTATTATTATTATTATTATTATCTATATACAATTACGCAACTCGCTTCGACCGTTATTATCCTGGCCATACCTTAAATGGAAAATGGAATATTCAAAATGACTAATAAACATTTGAGTTGTATGAAACAAAAACATAGTCCGCCTGTAAATGAGTAATCCTAACTACGTCCTGATTGGAGGAGGAGCCCCCTAGCTACATCCTGATTGGATAAAAGAAATCTCACGTACCAGTTAAAACTAAAAGTAAAACACGGCGGTTGGCTTACATACGTAAATTTTTTTTTTTTTATTACATTTTCACCCCAAACAAGGCAAATTGCCACTTTGGTGTAGGGGGCTACTATCAGGGGCAACAACTACTGGGGTACTATGTAGCAAGGTGTCGGTTCACGTTACACTTGAACTTCTGCACGTCAGTACTGTTGGGGAAGCAGGGACCTGGAATGGAATTTCAGAGTCTTGCGGTTCTGGGGAAGAAACTATTGGAGTAAAAAGATATTTTACATCTAGGGACCTCTACAGTGTGGGGGTGGGATCTAGTAGCCTGTCGGGTTTGTCGAGGGTGCTCGCGTCGTGGGGGCATAAGTGATTGCAGTTCGTCAGAGCATTCACCACTAAAATACTTGTAGAAAAGGCAGAGGGATGCAACATTTCATCGATGGGACAGAGGCTGAAGCTTAGATGCCAGTTCAGGGCCTATCAGGTTTGCGACTCTCTTTTGAACCTTGTCAAGGAGCGAGAGACTAGTAGCAGATGCACCAGCCCAGATGTGGCAGCAATACTCCATACATGGGCGAATGGTGGCCTTATAGAGGTACAGGATACTTTCGGGTGTTAGTAGTTTTCTAGCACGGTAGAGAAGGCCTACCTTTCTTGCAGCGGCCCTGGCAATGCCTTCAATGTAATTGTTCCAACTCATGTTTCCTGTGAACGTTAGGCCAAGGAGTTTGAAAGATGGACTCTCAGATAAAGAGTCGTTGGCCATTGCTATGGGTGGTAGAGAGGGTTTCTTGTAATTATTGAATGAAACTAGTTTAGTCTTGGCAGCATTGAACGCGACCAACCACTTTTGTCCCCATTCCACTACAGATTGGAGGTCTTCCTCTTGTGTTTCTGCCATTTCTTTAGAAATGTGTTCATTCGTCTTCTTGTCGTGTCTGCCATAGAGTGTAGTGTCATCAGCATATATACCCATCTCAGAGGCAATGTTGTCTGGGAGGTCATTTATGAATATCAGGAACAATAGAGGTCCAAGGATAGAACCCTGGGGCACTCCCGCATTTATATCATATTGTTTAGATGTGCGACCGTCGAGGACTACCTGGATTTTTCTCTTATCTAAGAAGGATTTAATTATGTTAAGTATTCTACCAGTGATACCGTATGATCTGATTTTACTGAGGAGACCCTCATGCCATACCCTGTCAAAAGCCTTAGATATATCTAGAGCTACCGCTCTTCCTTCCCCCGCTTTGTCCAGTGAATTGTATATACGTTCAGAGATCACAGTGAGGATGTCTGCTGTGGAACGGGCTTGTCTAAATCCATATTGTTTGTCAGTCAGTATTTTAGCATCTGTAAGATGATGGACTAGAGCATGGTTAATTATGGTCTCAAATATTTTGGCAAAAAGTGGGAGGAGGCTAATGGGGCGATAATTTGATGGGTCTGTCCTTTCGCCAGAATTCTTGAATACAGGTACAACAGAAGGAGTTTTCCAACAGCCCGGAAAGCAAGCTTCATTAAGACATTTGTTGTAGAGTTTGGAGAGAACTGGAGCTACTTCGGCTGAGCACCTTTTTAATAGCACAGCTGGGATAAGATCGGGTCCACATGCTTTTGAGGTGTCAAGGTTTTTTATGATAGCATGCACCTGAGCAGGGGTGGTTTTCAGATCGTCTAGTGTGGCGTCTGTCCGCATAGGAAAGTCAGGTAGGGGGTGGTTGGAAGGGTCCAGTGTGGAGTTTGAGGCAAACCGACTGGCAAGCATGTTAGCCTTGTCGGTTGCTGAGGAGACAACCTCGTGATTGTTGGTTAGTGGGGGAATTGTTGATTGCCCATTATTTACTACACTTTTGTAGATTTTCCAGAAGTCTCGAGTTCCTAGTTTTTGTGCTTCGATGCGCTTTTTAGTGGTTTCCGTAAATTCTCTCTTAGCTGTCGCTATTTCTTTCTTAACGTTATTTCTAGCTTCTATATACTTCAGTCTGTTTGAACTGGACTTATGTCGGTTAAACCTACGGTATGCATGCTGCTTTTGAGTAATGGCAGTTGCACAAGTCGACGTAAACCATTGGGGAGAGTGGGGCTTACTATAAAATTTCCGCATGGGAACATGCGCTTCGATTGCAGTTTTGAACCAGTCAGTGGTCTCGTTTGCACATTGTTCAGCAGGGAGAGAGAAAATATTTTCCATGGAGCATCTCTAATTAGTTCCCTGATGGCTTCCCAGTCAGCCTTATTATAATATCTCGTTGTTTTGAGCACTGGCTCTTCAGTTTTGGGTCTAGAGTTTAGGGCGATTTCAACCATTATCACTGCATGGTCAGCATTCCCGAGTGGGCTGTGGGCCTTCGCTATGCAGTCATCGGGAACTGTGGTCAAAAACAGATCTAGAAGTGATGCGTGTTGTTCTTCCTGGTCAGGGAAACGGGTTGGAAACGTAACAATTTGTGATAGGGAGTGAGATATAGCGAAGCTATTGGTTGTGCTGCCCGATGCATCTGTGTGAGTAGAGAATCCAAGCCAGTTTTTGTGGTGGACATTAAAGTCACCAAACACATGTATTTGTGCGCTAGTGTCGAGGGACAGTGCCGTGTCTATGCTGTCAGATACTTTGTTTATTATGGAGCAGTCCTGAGTCGAGGGAGAGCGGTAGAGAAAATAATAGTAGCTAATACTGTGTTGCAGGTTTAGTGTAAAGCACATAAAGGCTTGATCATCTGTTTCTAGGTTTGTTTCTCTAGTCAAGGGAAGGGTATTACGAATGTAAACTCCAAGTCCGTGCATATGTCTGTCAGAGTCCTTACGGCAGAGTGGGAGATATCCAGGCATGTTAGAGGGAATGGAGGAGTGTAGGTTAGTCTCACTTAGTGCAAAGATATCCGGGGTATTTGTTAAGAGAAATGATTCAACATCAGCTAAGTTAGTTCTAAGCCCACGGATATTTGTGAATGATAGCCTCAAGGGAGGAGGCAAGTTGGATTTGTTTGTCCCTAATCCTGGTTTAAGCTTATTTTTAGATTGTACTGTCGTCATATTTTTTAAAGAGTTTCGGTAAGGGGGAGCTAAACAAGAGGTTATGCGGAGCTTCAGACATGCATCACAAGTAGACCATCAGCTGACCTTTCTCCAATTAGGATTGTGGCCTCAGGAAAGCCCACCGGGGATGAGTGCAGGGTCCCTTTCCATGCGCGTCATGGCACTGCAAACAATCCGATATTATTCAACTGTTGATGGAGCAGCCGCTCTAAGCGCTACCAAAGAGTTAGGGCTCCTGTACTACCAGTCGGGAACAACAGCCAGGAACTGTCAATCCGGTACCCTCAACCCTTTAGAAGAAGGTCAACCCAATCTAATTGCTCAGGCATATCTTATACTCAAGCACTCCCAAATGTTCAGTTTTAGGGGTGGGGCATGCTGGGAATGGGGAAGAACGGCGTTCATTGCTCTAGCCAGGAAACAAGATCTACCGCTGGGTGTTTCTGTCGAATCACTGAGATAGTGTCTCTGCGCTTGACTAATAGGCAAAGAAGGAGTATGGAAGCCGGGCGATAGACAGAGCCTATCTACTCCTTAAGCAATTTAGGTTTGCAAACCGGTGAATTTGTTTGAGTCACCAGCTCTAGGGAGGTTGTCATCCAAGACTGAAGAGGCCTCTCTCCCCTTTGGTTTAGTTTCAGAGTTTTCCTTCTCCTAGACGGATGAGCTGGGAAGACCTACTGGGTCCGTCAGCCCTGAGAGGGTTTTCTCCGCGCCTAGGTTCTAATCCAGGTATTTCTGCGACCCCGCGTTGTTAGTGTTACTGGGTTAGTTTGTGGGGGATTATATCTCTACTGATTAGGTACACTCCTCAAAGTGATTTAGGGACATGCTATTTACTTGTTAATGGATAAAGGGGGTGGGTGAAGTCCATGCAGTGTAAGCGTCTATGTTTGTAAGAGAGCTTGTTAGGGAGGAGATAATGTGATTTTAGTCTTACCCTTTTGTTATTTTATTAATGTTAGCTTAGGTCTAGTATAGTGTTACAGTATGAGTAGGTATTAAGAATTGAGCTACGAGTTGTGCCCGAGCTATTTTAGATGATAGGAGGGTTAAGATGTAAGTGCAATATAGCATGGATAAGACAGCAAGTTTTTAGTCATGCGTAATTAGGTGAATAGATATATGGGCAGGTTTTCAGTAGGTGCGAATAGAGTTGAAGTTGTAGGTATTTTTTAGTAAGAGTCATGGGGCGTTTTGCATAACAAGGAGTGTCGTTTCAATAACGTAATTAATCGTTGCAAAACTCGAGGAGACAGTTGTGTAGTGCATATCGCTTTGTTTCTGGGTACTTTGGCTGTTAAGTACCTGCCTTTGTGTGCATAGGCTGTTAAGTCCCTTACTGGATAGGAATGAGCTGTAATGCATGCCTTAGAGGTAGAAATGTATAGATGTTTAGTGATGGCTATTAAAACAGTTTGCATGTGAGGGATTAGGGGCTGGAAGTTAGCGATTTCACTACAGATGCGGAGCAATGTGGGAGTTTAGTGGCGGATTGGTTGGAAGGAGTAGATTGTTAGCGTTCAAGAGAAGAGGGGTTATTTATTTACAGATGGATTTCCATTAGGATTTTTGAGTTACAAATTATTACAAATTATTACAAATTATTACAAATTATGTACGTATCAACGTTTAATCATAAAACCTGATGGAAAGAAAATTTGAAAAAACTCAAATGATTTAGATGAGGATTCTATAGTGTAAATTTAAAAAAAATGTTAAAAGAACATAATAGATACTTTTTAAAATTGTAATTTATTAGATGTTTGTAAAAAAGTTTGAATAAAAAATCTTGCCCAATACCAACAATATATAAACAATGATATAAGTCAGAAGTTATTTTATAAAATGCACAATATAAACATAATTTTTACAAATAAAAAATTATTTTAACCTATATATACAGACATTTTTTGTTAGACAATATAAATAGAATGTCGCGTAAAAGTTTTAAAATTGTTAAAAAAAAAATTATATAAAATAAATTTTTTTAATATTATTTCAGATGAACAATATTAACGCCATTTTAATAGTTAATTTCAAACTATATAAATAGAAGTATTTCCCGAATAAGCGATTATTAATCTCGTGGTTATTTATTTTTTTTGTTGTTGTAGATTTTAAGATTTACGTATACTATTTTATTTACTTTTTGATAAGAGTTGTTACAATAAAGGTTCTTTTGTAGGGAAATCGCCGTGCAAATCTTTTTATTATGTTCACAATATCTTTTGTCTTTTAAATTACTAGCTGAAACTACAAACTAGTTAAATAACCCCGTCCCCATTTTAAAAATGGATTTTGAAATAATGTTATTCTTTCGACACGGTCTTTACTTTGCAAGAGTGCCATTTTCATTTAAATAAACATCAATATTTTTCTCATTTCTTTTTTGTTTGTTTGAATAATGTCCATATATTTTACATTTTATTGATATAATAGTAACGAGGTCAACGTTTCGACGTTTTGGTTGTCCAGATCAACAAGTGGACTAGAATGTTTGACTTTAATCATACCCAAACATTGAGAGTTTAATACTAAAATAAAATTAATACTAATACTAAAATCTCCTTCAAAGGACGCAGCAAACATGTTTTCCCATTATTATTATAAAAAACACCTGACTGATTAACAGAATTTGATAGTTTTAAGGCTTAAAAGCTCCTAAATATAATTATTCGGTGAACGTACAACAGTTACAAAATACCCTCATCTCCTCATGTTAAGAATGGTTATCTTAATAATGATTTCATTGCGGTAACATTGATGCATATGTATCCTCATATTGGATTTCGAATTGTTTACTTAGAACCAAGTTTGATGGAATAGTTTTTTTTTTATATTTGTAGTTGTGGATTGTGTTGTATTTTTTACCTATTTCGTAGTGATATGAATTAAGAATAATTAGATTAAAACAAACATCTTTTTTTTTTCTTATTTCAGGTGTATCACGTAAAAATTACATCTTTTATTTGATTACCAAAGTAGAAAAAAAAAAAGAACACAAAAAAAACTTTGTTTTGCAACTAACATTTTTGGAGGGGCGTGCGGGTCGTGCCTTATATTATATAAAAGAAATCAAAGTTCATTAACCGTTATGTTCCTATTTACTTGCCTCCTCATGAGAGCAGAGTTAGGTGCAAGTTTGGTTTTTAATGAGGGAAAATCCAGCTCCATCCTTGAAAAAGTAAGCTGTACAAGAACAAAAATAAAATACCTCGGTATCGAAGGATTTCTCCTACACTGATCGAGTTCTGTAAACGTGGAGTATAGTATCTGATCAGATACTACACTCTGAGCACACTCAATGCCAATAATATATAAACTATGATGTCGGTATGAAGTTCTTTTACAAAAATAAAAAATGTATTCTGCTAATGACCGATTATTAATCTCGTGTTTATTTAAAATTGAACCACGTGTTTTTATAAACGATTTAAAATTTGGTTATATACGTCTATTCTCCATTTAATTTGTATTTTCTTTGTGTTCGAGTTATTTTTGCAAGTGAAAGTATAACAGAAGACGAATCAAGATGGGGTCTAGGTTTTCGGAGATGTCAAACTTGGTTTAACCATGTATAACATTATTAGAGTAGACAGCACGGATTGGGCAACCTTTGTCCACGATAATTAATTCGGGGATTCTACCAGGAACACAAATTATATCGGATGGATGGGTAGTCTTCGATTATGGAAAATAGAAAATATGATCAGGGCGAAAATATTGATCCGATTAGCTCCTCGATACACGCGAAAAGTCCCTTTGTAAAATAAACCCAAAAAAAATAAAATAAAATAAACCACAAAAAAAAAACAAATGAGAAATGTTGGAAACAGAAACATTTAAAATGGATATGGTGGAATTCATGTGTTGAAGAAGAGACAAGTAGGAAGTCGCTCCCCATATAATCAGAAAATAATAAAATTCTGTTTATATCGTTTAAAATTTAAAGTTTATATCAAAGTTTTACTTGGTTTTAACCTTAACATTTTCCTTTGAAATAACGACTTGTAACGGTTTTTGGTTATGCTGATAACGAATATCGCATTTAAATGTAGTAGTTTTCCGAATACTATGCTGGCCATAGTTAAACGCGCAAATGCGCATATTTTTGGTGTAAAACTATGGCCTACACTTTAGACATAAATTCTAATGCTTAATACCTGGTAAACTACAAATTTTCGGAAACTGTCAATACGATATTCGTTTTCAGTATACTCGCAAACCTTTCAAGTTATAATTTTAAAAGAAAATGTTAATATGCAAATCAATTAAAAGTTTACCATTTAAAATTATAAAAAGTTATTTTTATATTTGTAAAAATTAAAAATTATAAATATTCTGTATATATTATCTTAAATTTAAAAATAATAACGGTCTATATTGTTAAATATTATAAATAAATTATTTATATTGTTTAAAAAAGTGTTAAAGTTCTGTATATATTGTTTTAAATAAATAAAAATTGTGTCATTCTTTAAAAAAGGCAGTAAATTCTGCTTATTTGAAACTGGTAACTTCTGAAATAGCGATATCAATGTTTATGTATTTCTGTCATAATAACATAACGGTGATTAGAAATTATGTTTATGTTTATTTGATAGAAGGATCGAGATTATTTTGCCACCTAATCTCCAGTCTGATAAATAAAAATAAAAATGATTTGTCTATTAGGCGGACGTTTTGAAAATTGAGCCCTACTTCGAAATTCCACAATTTACTCCCCCCCTATTATCACGTTAATTTCATCAATTAAAAACTTAACTTTCAGATTAAAAAATATTTTGAAAAACAAATTTTCTGAATTTTATAATCGAGGACTGTTCTACTAAATTGAGCATGTACTTTGTGACTATCGTCGAGAAAAATATTGGGACTCGATGAAATTAACGTGAAAAAAGAAAAATGTAAATTGTGGAATTTAGAGGCGAGTGTCAATTTTCTAAACGCCCGCCTATTGTGTGAACTTAATAACAGACTCGCAATAAATATTTACTTCTAAAGTTTTTTTTAAAGTTTAACTCATTACACACTGATATAAATTATTACATATGTTGAAATTATTCAGAGTTTCAACGTATTCCAGGTGAAAATATTATTACCGACTAAAGTGTCATGTCGACATAGTTACAATCATAGGGTGTTTTTGCTAATTAAATGACTTTTAAACCTACGCATTGCAGGTTACAACATTAACTACTTAAGTGTCATGTCAGAATAAGTAAGATCATATAGTCCTTTTTAATCTACGCATCTCCGGTGAGAATATTATTATCTACGAAACAGGTATGTTAAATGAGTAAAATCATACCATGGTATTGTTGATTATAGATTTAAACCTATGCATTTCAGGTGAAAACATTATTATCTACTTATATGTTATGTTAAAAGTATTACAATGCAATTAGCACAAAACAATTTTCTGTAAATACGGAAACCCAAACTTATTCTTTCCATAGTTTCCAGAGTTATCTAAGATGTCCTTAAATAATAAACAACTTGGAGGCATCAAAACTTACATAAAATCGACCTGATTTAATATCATATATGTATCTTGCACATTTAGCTTAACCGTTGAAAGACATTAAAGACAAGCATGTACTGGCAATTCTATTTGCAAATGTTTACGTTATTGAATTTCAAAAAGAGGGCTACATAACTGGTACATAATGTTGCGAAATTAGGATAAGATCATAACAGTTCATCAAGTGATGCAATTGTCCGCAGAGATATCAGGACCTGAAAATATAGGCTTCGTGATTTAGTTAAGCCTTTAATGGTACATGGCCTAACTTCAATGTAATGGTTTCATTATGTGATTAGATATTTTTACTAGGATGTTTTATTTTTTTTCAAATTTTCAACTACCGTGGGATTTCCATGGGTTCAGCAAGTTGTTGTTGTTGTTATTATTATTATTATTATTATTATTATTATTATTATTATTATTATTATTATTACCATTTCAAACAAAAAAGTATTTAAATGACTCACCTCATGCTATAAACTCTAAGTATAATTTAAAGGATAACAGCCAATTGTTTTTCGTCCGAAAAAAAAAAAACACACATTAAAATCAATTTCACAGTACACACACACAACAAAATATTTGCAAATATTGTACTAGTATTATATTCAAATCAATTCTCCTGATTGTGTATACGTATATAATGCTAGACGACATCAGCAATAATCATCATGTATACTAAAATTAATATTTTATTATTATTATTATTATTATTTTATTTTTTTTTTTTTATTATTATTATTAACATCATTTGTGAGCATTATTGCCATTGTTATATTTATTATTAATCATTATTATTAATAATGTTATCATGTATAATTATAATGTATAATGTTTACTACATTGCAACACTTCCGGGTGTAATAAAAAGAGGGGCATCATATGTGGAACGGTAATCAGTATATATATATATATATATATATATATATATATATATATATAGTGTAGATAGTAATTAATAAAAACTGAAGAAAGTGCTCAATACTGTTGTTGAGCAAATATGCGTTTTATTTTTTATTACCGTATATTTCTGTTAAGTTACATTATTGTTTCAGCTACACAGCTGAGGACGCTACAGACGACCAAAAAAACGACCGTGTAGCCGATACAATAATGTGACTTAACAGAAAGATACGGTAAATAAAAATAAAACGTATATATATATATATATATATATATATATATATATATATATATATATATATATATAAACTAGCCGTATATAACCACTCTAGGACTCTTCAGGCTTATGATACAAGAAAGATGATTGGCTAACTAAAATCTCAATAGAAGGTACGTATATAAAAACGACAGACAACCAGAAAATTTGCGTATAAGGCTGAAGAGTCCTAGAGTAGATGAAACGCGGAATATTCAGTATATATATATAAACTAGCCGTATATAACCACTCTAGGACTCTTCAGGCTTATGATACTAGAAAGCTGATTGGCTAACTAAAATCTCAATAGAAGGTACGTATATAAAAACGACAGACAACCAGAAAATTCGCGTATAAGCCTGAAGAGTCCTAGAGTAGATGAAACGCGGAATATTCAGTGTAGCTTAATGGCCATATATATTTTATAACTTACTATATATACACATATGTGTGTGTATGTGCATATGTGTGTATGTGGGTATACGTGTCTGTATTTATGCGTACAGGGCAAATAATCAAAATTTTAGGAAAATACATAAAACAATATTCTTGATATCAATTGCATCTTAAGTAATAACACATATAAACATTCTTTAAAGGCGGATATTTATTCACTATACGTGACGTCAAAATCCTAATGATATCGGTTTATTATAAAACATATAATTTGCTCTCTTAAAAGAAAGATATTCAGTAACTCAGCCAATAAAATATAATTAATAATGTAAATAAGTATTATAACGCAAGCAAAAAACAATGCCTATTTATATAATAATTAATTACAATAAACTATACAGCAAGCATAAGAACAAATAGACATAATCGTTTTTTCTGTTTTACAAAAGTGTGGCCTCTTATCAAAGCCGGGAGGCCATTCGGGGATAAGGGTAAATTGAGTGTACACTAGTCAATGGGAAAATGTCGTAGCAATAGTTAATAGTGGAAATTTGGTAAATTTGACTACTGAAGCTCATCAAGAACCTGTTTACGTTGGACATGAAGCCGACCATATTTAAACGCAGGAAAACTAAACAGAGTGCTCATGGCGTGCAGTTCTAAGAAATAATCTTTGTTGATGGAATCTATGTTTCGCTTTAGGCACGAATAATGTGTGAAGGGAAATTATTGATAGTGGTTTCAGTTTACGAGAGTTTTTCGTGAAAGTCAGGCCAGGGAGACCATACATTGGAGCTCACACGAACACTTGCCATGAAAATTACGATAAAGCAAAGAAAAATTCGCAACCTCTCTTATGCGGGAAAGAGGTTTCAGGGAAGAGAAAAAGCCACCATCCAGTAGGCTACGAAGTTATTTTGAACTCTGCCAAGCCCGGATCAGCTGCTTCGATCTGCTTCTGCCCTGATGTAGCAGCAATCTTCAATATTTGGACGTGCATGGCTTTATTCAGGTAGAGGATGGCGTCAGTAGTGAGATATCTACTGGAGCGGTAGAACGACCCCACTATTTTTTCAACAACCTTGGTAATGCAGTAGATATAGTAACATTTCAGATTAAGAGTAAAGTCAGACGCAGAAGCTTTCAAAGCCTGAGCCTCAACAAGACAGGAACTATTCGTTTCAATTGACGAGGATCATAAAGTTCCTGTGACTACTGCTCTACATAAAGTTTAAAAAATATAAAGTATTCAATATCCCTACTATTATATTAAAAAAGTGGGTGTTTGTCTATTCGTGTGTGTGGGGGGTGTATGTGAGTTACGTTCTTATAGATTTAAAAACGGCTGGGTTGATGTCTATGAAATTCCACACAAAAGTCCTTTATGCGTTTGTCAATGCTCTTGGATTAGGTTTATACTAGAGTGTTTTCAATATGTATTGATAATCGAGATAATTCGATAAAAGAAAAACAGGCGATTTTGACTAGAGTTAACGCTCTACACAGCTTAACATTAGAAGGATATTTGAGATTTATTATTACCACAGAAATCGAAAGGTACGCCATATAAAATTAACAGTAGATCTTTTGATATCACAGGGGCGCGTTCGAAATGAATGTTTATAATTAAAGTACAACAGCAACATGATACTTGGTTTATTTGTTTTAAACTAAAATTCAAGCAATTACCACTCTCCCGCGCTATGTCTAAAGATATAAAACTAACAGTATGACAAAATTGAAGTCTGATAATTGACTCTTGCATCTTAAACTTTAATCTAAACCATTATATATATATATATACATATATATATATATATATATATATATATATATAAAGATAATTTTATAAAATCAAAATAAATTTCTTTTACAGAGCAATATAGAGTCAAACGCATTGTGAACTTAGCCACTATGGTTGGGCACATGAAGTTTCCTCCCGATGCAGTCTGGTATGTCCCCCAGTCAACGATTGTACTGATTTTGCTTGCAATAAAAATATGGATGTATGGAATATTTTTTTAACATTCAATCCCAGACAACTTCGGATGTCTCTGCTAGTAATTTATATACGAGTTACTGGGAGAATTTTGAAATAAAATCGAATTTTATTAGTATTAAGTATTTAATTAGTGTAAAGAGAGAAAAGAAACCGTAAATACAAAGTTGAAGTTAAAAATAGAATAAGACCGACAATTATGTATTCGCTGATGCTTTTGTGCTGTAAAATCTTGTATGAAGTCAAAATAAAAGATACATGCTTACGTTTATGTATGTCTTGAGAGTGTCTGCCCACGGACAATACATATACTTACACCTAACTGTTAAGGTAATTTAATGTGACTACATAATGATATCACGGATAAAGAACTTGGCCATGCGAATGCATTCAGCGAGGAAAACGGACAAACTGAACATTTAAAAGATATGGATTGTATTCAAGAAACAATTATGAACATCAGAAACGTGAAAACTTTAGGTATGCACTGTATTTGTGTGTTTTCTCTATTTTCTATTCTTACAGAAAGTCATTTTCTGTTGCTTCCTTTGAGTCGAAGCAACATGAAAGCAAAGAAACCTTCACACTGCAAAGGAGAAATTCTTGAAAACAACAAACAAACTAATTGTTTCTTCTTCACCATTATTCTTTAGAAGGTGAGTTTGATATGACGACGAAGGAAATGAAACGAACGGATAGTAATTAATAAGTTTTATAAAGAAAAGTGCAGAAGTGCTGTTTATTGGTCATGTTCATTTGAATAATAAAAAGGCCAGTTGTGGAATACAGGTTTGGGGAAACAAAACTTTTTAAAGTTAGAAATCAAAGTTGCGTTCTTTATTTTTGTTTCATTTCATGGCCGTGAAATAAAGAGAGAAACAATTTCAAATCAAAACAGAAAAAAATAAAATAACAGATCTGAAATATCAAAACAGTCTCAGGAAAAGAATACAATATTTCTATATTTTTAATCAAGTAAAATGTATTATTTAGATTATTCAAATGTTTCTTATCATCTTGGGTTTTATTCGCACAGATGTAACGCCCGACCTTCTCCCCGTATATATCCTCGAACCCAGGAAACCTTTTGCCGAACATGAGGATTTGCATGTCAAGCAGAAATCAAACATAATCAAGTTATACCATTTTAAAAGTCGTGTAAATAACATTATAGTTGAAAACAGTAGACCGATCCGGACTTCATTCTCATCTAAAAAGTACAGGAACGTCATTCTAGAAAAAAGGTATGAAAACGCAAAATATGAGCTGGTTTATTGAATCCCTGCTTGAAATTATTAAAAATGCACAATATCATAAAATGGCTTGATTTTTTATCCTTATAAGGTGTATTGGACAAATAATTCAAATAAAACAAAAAGGATGGCACATCAAAAATTTGCAAAAAGATCGTCGAAAAATGTTATTGAATCGGACAGGATTATGAAATTTCATATATAAGAACACTGATATGAGAAAGGCGTCGCGTATAGTTCAAATAAAATAACATAAAATCTAGTAATATTGCATCCAGAGATAAGTGCTAGCTATTATCGATAGACTCATTGTTTTCGGGTGATGCTGATACTAGCAGCTGATACCAAATAGACTACAACTGTAATATAGTGCAGACGTCTATATGCAAATGCATGCGAAATAATGTAACCGGTAGGAGAAATAATAACTTAAAAAAAACGATTACCTTAGAGACAGTTATAACGTTCAAGAACACTGAAGATATGTTGATGACGTTCAAGAAGACGACCAAGCGAAATACGTAAGAGCAGCTGCGAGAGAATGATGAAATATATGTCGTCGAACTTCTTTTCTATTGTTTGTCTACTTTGCTATTGAGGCCACAGCGTATTAGTTCCCAGAATGAAATTAAGTTCATCTCATCCGAAGTAGAACACAGATTCTTTACAAAAACACTAGTAATGTAGTCATTATTCCATTAAAAATATTTTAAATAATCATATACATCGTTAAAAAAAAGTCGTTTAGTTTCTTAAAAACATTACAATGATTGAATGAAAATAGTGACATGATTCGCACTCCTTTTGTCGTTAATGAATCAAGCAATGTTTTGGATCACATTGAGAGGCAGCCTTTGATGCTAAATTGTGTAAAAGATCGAGGGAGCGGGGGGGCGTTTAATGTAAAGTAAGTGGCGCCTTTATTTCTCATCTTATAATATCTGTCACAATCATATAAATTTCATATCGCGAATTTGAATAAAACACAGGCAAAGAATTCGATGGCATGCAGTCGTTGTTGTTCTTATAATCGCTTTGTTAATGTTGCCATTTAAAGATGGCAACATTGTTGAAAATCTATTAGATTATCGATAAACCGTTAATAGCTGTGTCATATAAGATCTATGAAAATATAAATATATAATCATATATGTGTGTGTGTGTGTGTATATATATAAAATCATATATATATATAATTATTTTTTTTACTATAATAATTAAATACCTACAGACACTAGTGTTTCATTCTTTCGGGATTCTTCAGTGCAGGGTGTCACGATTACTACCAGTCGAACGATTCGAACCCCGCGACACGAGACATCTTTGGCTCGATTAGCGGAGGCCGTATCCATTCGGCTACTATTAACCATGTGAAATAGCGTTGAATTTTAAACATTTTAATTTAAATGTTCATTACGTCAGACAGACAGTGATCAAATCGTTATACGATGATCTACTCATAAGAGCTAAATTGACCGACTTTTAATTCAACGGAAAGTGCTCAACGATAAGAAACGAATTTCTTAAAGGGGCTGTCATATATATATATATATTTGTAGAAATCAGCCTAAATTCTCGCCCTAAAACTGAAGACCCACTACTCAAAAGAACGAGGTATTACGAAAAGACTGATTGGGAAGCCCTCAGGGAGCTCACCAGAGATGCCTCATGGCAAAATATCTTTACTCTTCCAGCGGAACAGTGTGCAAATGAGACCACTGAATGGTTCAAAACTGCAATTGAAGCACATATTCCCGCACGGAAATTCTATAGCAAGCCCAACTCTCCCCAATGGTTTACTTCTCCTTGTGCAGCTGCCATTTGTCAAAGGCAGCATGCGTTCCGCAGATTCAAACTACATAAGTCCAGATCAAATAAACAGAAGTTTATAGAAGCTAAATAATTGTAAGAGAGTAATAGAGACAGCTAAGACAGATTACTCTGAAACCACTAGAAAACGCATCGAAGCACAGAAATTAGGAACCCGGGATTTTTGGAAAATCTACAATAGCGTAGTAAATAATGGACAGTCAACTATTTCCTCACTATCAAACAATCATGGCTTGCACGGCAATTGACAAGGGTAACCTGCTTGCCAGTCAGTTTGCCTCAAACTCCACACTGAACTAGGTACACCACTCACTCCCTGATTTTCCTCTGCGAACAGACGCCATACTAGACGATTTGGAAATCACCCCTTCTCAGGTATATGCTATTATAAAAAACCTAGACACCTCAAAAGCATGTGGACCAGATCTCATCCCGTCTGTTCTATTAAAAAAATGCTCTGCCGAGGTTGCTTGAATTCTGTCCAAACTTTACAATAAATGCCTTAACGAATCGTGTTTTCCCGACTGCTGAAAAACAGCTTCTGTAGTACCAGTCTTCAAGAATTCTGGTGAAAGAACTGATCCACTTAATTATCGCCCCATTAGTCTCCTCCCGCTTTTCGCCAAACTATTTGAGTCCTTAGTTAATCAAGCCCTAGTCCAGCACCTAACAGCTGCTAAACTCCTGACTGACAAACAATATGGATTCAGGCAAGCCCGTTCAACAGCAGATATCTTAACTGTAGTTTCTGAACGTATACACCGTTCATTGGACAAAACAGGGGAGGGTAGAGCGGTGCCCCTTGATATATCTAAGGCTCTGACAGGGTATGGCACTATGGTCTTCTAAGGAAAATTAGATCATATGGAATCACTGGAAGAATTCATAATGTAATTAAATTCTTCTTAAGTAATAGAAAAATCAAAGTTTTCCTCGACGGTCGTACATCTAAACAATATGACATAAATGCGGGAGTACCCCAGGGGTCTAACCTTGGACCTCTATTATTCCTGATATTCATAAATGACCTCCCTGATAAAATTGTTTCGGAGATGTGTATATTTGCCGATGACACAACTCTCTATAACAAATATGAGGGGAAAACAAATGAACACATATCCAAGGAAATGGCAGAAACACTAAAGGATGGCCTCCAATCTGTAGTGGAATTGGGACAAAAATGGTTGGTACCATTCAGTGCTACTAAGACTAAGCTTATTTCCTTCAATAACTATAAGAAACCTTCTCTACCACCAATAGCAATGGCCAAGAACACATTGCATGAAAGTACTTCTTTTAAACTCCTCGGCCTAACGTTTACAGGGAATATGAACTGGAATAGATACATTGAGAGCATTGCCAAGGCTGCTGCAAGGAAGGTTGGCTCCGTCTACCGTGCTAGAAAACTACTTACGCCTGACAATATCCTATACCTCTATAAGGCAACCATTCGCCCATGTATGGAGTACTGTCGTCACATCTGGGCTGGTGAATCTGCTGCTTGTCTCTCGCTCCTGGACAAGGTTGAAAAGAGAGTCGCCAACCTGATAGATCCTGAACTGTCATCTAGGCTTCAGCCTCTGTCCCATCGACGAGATGTTGCATCCCTCTGCCTGTTCTACAAATACTTTTATGGTTAATGCTCTGACGAACTGCAAACACTTGTACCTCCCCGACGTAACTACCCCCGACAAACCCGACAAGCTACAAAGTCTCATCCCTTTACAGTAGAGATCCCTAGGTGCAAGAAAGCCTTTTACTCCAATAGTTTCTTCCCCAGAACTGCGGGTCTTTGGAACTCCATTCCGGGATTCTGCTTTCCAAACTGCACTTATATGCAGAAGTTCAAGTGTAATGTGAACAAACATCTTTTTACTCATCTCCCTTCATAATGGCCCCGCTAATTTTGTCCCTAATAGTAGCCCCCTGCTTCAAAGTGGCACTGTGCCTTGTTTGGAGTGAAAATTGAATAAAAAAAAATATGTATATATAAAATCATATATATATATATATATATATATATATATATATATATATATATATATATATATATACACGAAAGTGTGTATCCAGTATTTAAACATTGTAAATTTTACTGATTACATCTTTCAGTATGTCATTATGTTCAATTCTTAACAGCAATTGTTCGTTGCGCAGAGACAATTATATTCATTATGTAAATTTTTGAAAAGTTGCTGCCTTTTTATGTGTGTACATACATATGGAAACATAATTTATATCATGCAAACAGGGTAGTGTTTGTATATAACGTTAAGTGGGAGGTTTAGTCATTTAGAACTGATTTATAGCTCCACCGCTCACTCATTTTTGGACCAAATACTAAACAAATATTACAGTTTATAGATCACATTTTCATCTCTATTGCGAATTTCTTTTTGATTTTCGTTCAGTAAAACAAAAGTTATGATAAATTCTCTAGTGTTCAAAATCGTAAAATATGTATGGAATGAACAACGCTTTGTATAACTGGTTTTCATGGCAACCACGTCGCTTCAGCAACTACGGTTGCTACTAATTCACTGCTGTCTCGAGAAGAGAAGTAACAAGTAAATCAAAGTACATAAAAGCATGAAAAGGGCGATAATTGGGATGATATAATGTAAAGTAGAACGTTCTGAACATTATTATTACATATCCATTTATAGGAGCAAAAACATAAAACTTAAATTAAACACAGTACAAGTAACAGTATTTGAAGCCTGAACTATCATGGATAACAGTAAAAACTGCCTGCATGTAAAGTAATATGGTTAAGCATAAATATGGAAAAGTAAAGGATTAGTTTTTAAAACTGGAAAAAAGACAATATATTCTATTAAAATAATTATAAATTTATAACTTAAGATATTGTAGTATACAGAATATTTTAATTCTATTGATAACATTATATATTCAATTCGTAATGCAGCAATATTTTAATTCACAATTTTAATGTTTTTTAATAGAATATTGTGTCTTTATTTCCAGTTTTAACAACTACTCTTTTATTTTCCATGTTTAAACTTAACCAAGTTACTTTTCAAACTGACATATTTCTATTGTAATATATATATATATATATATATATATATATATATATATGTGTGTGTGTGTGTGTGTGTATATATATACGTATATATACGTATATATTCTCTTCAAATATATATATACATGCATATGTATGTAGATATATATACTACATACATATATATGTGTATATTAATACATGCATTTACATACATATATATATACATATATACATACATGTGTACATATTTATACATGCATTTACATCTATATATATATATACATATATATATATACATACATGTGTATATATTTATACATGCATTTACATATATATATGTGTGTGTATATATATATATGTATATATACATATATATATACATGTATGTACATATATATATATATATATATATATATATATATATATATATATATATATATATATATAATCAAATATAATAGCTTTAAAAACGTTTCCGGTAGTTGTAATTCATTTTGAACGCAAAGCACTTACTGGAAAGTGAGCTGCCACGAACAATTAATAATAATGAAATCTGCTTCTATTTACTTCTCTCTCAGAACAATAAAAACAACACACACACACACACACATACGTACATAAAGAGACACTCATGTGTGTGTATATATATATATATATCGATATATATATTATATATATACATATATATACATATATATATATATATAATTTGTGTTTTTATATGATCAATGAGATATAAAATGATTAAAGTACATTGCACGTTACATCGAAATGCATCATTTATGAAAAATGTTTTCATTAAATACCGATTCTTTATCTTTTCTTGTAAACCCATAAGATATTTTACATTTCTTTCAATCGTCATAGTCATTTTTCATTTTATATCTGTTTTCCCTGGAAACAGTATTGTTTTTCTAATGCTACGCACGAGTTTTTTTCATCATAAAATACACCTATGTATAATTTTATATACTTATATATATACACAGAGAGAAAGAGAGAGAGAGAGAGAGAGAGGGGGAGAGAGAGATTCAGAAACACGTGTCAGTGAATAATATTTTAACAATATATATATATATATATATATATACATATATATATATATATATATATGTTTGCAAGGTGGTCACTACTTATCAAGGCCCGGAAGCTACTCAGGTATAAGGGTTATTGCATGTAGAGTACGTTAGTGTGGATATTTAATAAAGTGTCTATTAAGGGGGCGGTTCATCAAGAATGTGTTCACGTTGGACTTGAAGACATCCAGGTTGTAGTCACGTGGGAAGCAGGCAGACGGGACAGAGTTCCACAGGCGTGCAGTTCTAAGAAAGAAGCTTTGTTCATGGAATTTACGTTTTGATTTTGGCTCAGATAAAGAGTGGGGAAAATTTTTACAGCGGTTTCAGCTATATGGCCAGGGGGCAGAGATTAGAGCTCAGACGAGCACCTTCCATGGAAATTACGATAAAACAAGGATAGGCTCGGAACGTGTCTTCTGTAAGATAGAGGTTGCAGGGTAGAGAAAATGGCATCCTCCACTAAGGAACGAAGTCTATTTTGTGCTCTGTCAAGGCAGGATAGGCTGTTTTTAGCAGCTCCTGCCCAGATATGGCAGCAGTGTTCCATCCTTGGACATACTTGGCTTTTGTATAGATAGAGAATTGCATCAGTAGTGAGATTTCTTCTGGAGCGGTAGAAGGATCCCATCTTTCCAGCGACCTTGGCAACAGACTTGATGTACGTGTTCCATTACAGATCAGGAGTAAAGGTAAAGTCCAGAAGCTTATCAAAACATGGGGCGTCTCCTAGACGAGAGCCATCTGTTTCACTTGATCTCAGATGTGAATCAGAGCGTTGATGATGTAAAGATAGGAGCTTGGTTTTAGATGTATTAAAGGTAAACAGCCACGTCTTCCCCCACTGAACCACACGTTCGAGATCAGAGGAGAGAGAATCAAAACTTTGTCATTTACAGCCATAGATGTGTTGCCGTAGACGGTCTTGTCATCAGCATAGATGTCAACGAATGATTTACGTATGTTTTTAGGGAGATCGTTGATGTAGATCAGAAAGATAGTTGGGCCCAGGACGGACCCCTGAGGGACTCCAGCATTTATACTGCAGGCCGCTTATTTTTGTCCATCGACTACTACTCTTATGAGCCTATCAGAGAGAAATAGTTTAATGATTGAGAAAACATTTCCAGTTCTACCATAGCTGCAAATCTTGTGAAGTAGCTTAATGTTGTACCTTGTCAAAGGCCTTGATATGTCAAGAGCAATTGCCCTAGAAAGGAAGCTTTTGTCAAGAGATTCGCTAATCCTATGAGATATAACCGTTAGCACATCTGCGGTAGATCTTGCAGAACTGAAACAATATTGCGTGTAACTAAGAAGGTTATTTCTGCTGAGGTGGTTTAGTATTTCTCTATTTAATATGGATTCCAGCAACTTACTTATGACACACAGGAGACTTATTTGTCTGTAATAAGAGGAAGAAGACTTATCACCTGAATTCTTTAATACATTGGTATACTGATGAGGTTTTCTAGGGCATTTGAAAGCACCTCTCCTTAAGGCAACGCTTTAACAGTTTCGTAAGTATGGGAGCAAGTTCTGGTTGAAGCTTTTTAACACTATATTTGTGATGCCGTCAGAGCCAGTTGCTTTACTGGAATCAAGGTTCTTGATAAGCTTGGCGACTTCATGCATAGATATTTGTGTGTTACCTAGCGTGTTCTGTGTTATAGGCGGAAATATGGGGAGTTGATGGCTTTCGTCACATAGGGTAGACTAAGCTGCAAAGTTCTTGGCAAATAGTTTGGTCGTGTCTTATGCTGACGAGATGACATCAGGTACTTTGATCATGGTAGGGATAGAACGCACACTTCTTTTCAGGATCCTATTTATTATTTGCCAAAATTGGTGCGAACCAAGCCGCTTGTCAGCTACTTTAGATTTAACGGACTTAGCATATAGGTTTCTTGTATTTTTTATTACTCTTTTACAGTGGTTGCTGGCGTTCCTCAAAGTAGATTAAGTGTCAGTGCATCTATTACGTTGGTAGCTATGTAAGTAGTGATTTCTGTGCGAGATGGCAGCAGCACATTCTGGGGAGAACCATGGCTTGCTGTTAGGTTTTTGTTAGAATTTGTTAGATTGTATTAACCGGTCTACGCCTACCAATTAACATTCGGTCAGGTCTGATACTATAGAGGACAGCCATTGAGTATTAGTAACAGTACGGTGGAGAGGTACGTCTGGGGACTTATCACATTTCATTTTTTATTTTAACTGATACGACGGAGGGGTCGGAGGACCGTATAGGAGAAAGAACGGAACATGAACATAGCTCAGGGGAGTTAAGAGAAAAAGGTCTAGAAGGCTTAGATACTTACTTGTATTATCGGGCACACGGGTGGGCTCGAGAATAATCTGAGTGGGGTCATAACCAATCGCAAAATCATAACAGAACCTCCCCGCATCGTCTGTCTTATTTGAGTGGGCCAGCCATTCCACGTAATAGACGTTGACGTCACCACAGATGTTAATGTTAGTTGAAGGATGTGCAGACAGGGTGTGGTCTATTCTCTCAGATATACTCTTAAAGATAGTAACTTCGCTGCTATGGGGCCGATAGAGGGAAAATATAAATGCAGTAGTGTAAGCAAGTGCAACCCGGAAACATATAAGGTAATTTAGGATCTTCTCTAGAGATATCCCTGCCACACGGGAAGCCATCCTTAATGTAGGCACACATTCCATGGCCATGGCAATCTTGGGGGTCGGATTTAGATGTTTAGTTAGAGTATTCTTTAATTATGAACTCATCTAGGGAAGTGCTCGGCCATATTCTAGTTTCGCTTAGAAAATATATGTCCGGTTTCGTCTCGTGTAATTAGGTTTCAACCTCTGGAAGGTTGGAACGCAGACTCCTGATGTTGGAGAAGGAGACATGGTAGTAGGAGTGTACGTTGGAAGATGGAGTTCTAGGTTTATTCGAGTTTTTCCCTGGAGATATTTCATGTTGAGGATTTTGGAATTCGTGGAACAGGTCGACATATTTGATTAGAGCAGGATAGAGAGGGAAAGTAAGAGAGAAAAGGACAGGCTTTTTTATGTAGCACACGATAAGGTAAAGCCGTAACAATTACACACTAGTTTGCCATCGAGAAACCTCACCAGAGACTAGTGTATGGTCCAGAATCCATTCACCAAATGACAATACAGACGCCCCAGTACTTTGAACCTGCTGATAAGATAGCCTCCTTAGTGGTTAATCCAAGGTTCGGGTCCCTGACTATCAGGCGGATAACGTCAGCCCAGATGAAACGTTTACCTCCAGCACCCTTACTAGTGACATGGCCACAATGATAGACATAGAGACAAGGATATACATTGAGACATTTCCGACATCTCAGACCACTGTTCACCACGTACTACTGATCTGGATATTTTTCTTCGCTCTTTGTCAGAAAAATCACTCATTTGAATGAGGACTGAGGAGCAAAAGAGGAGAATCGAGAGTTACCGGAGCTGCCGATAACACCTCCACTGCATTACCCACTCTCCATTAAAAAAGGGAATAGGTACGAGGGACTTATTGATATCTACTTATAAGTCCGGTGCTCAATTATCAATTCAGGACGCTGTTTGAAGATAATCACCCCTCCCATATAAAAGTGGGGATGTTTTTGGCGTTATCTATATAGAGTTTGAATCATTCGAGCTTCAGTTTATAATTAAAATCCAATAATGAACTTTTATCAATTTGTGAAGTCAGCTTACATTTTGTATTAATTTACATTTGAGTTTATATAATAGGTCAGGGTTTTAATTTTGAAGGTTCTCGTTTTCATGGGTGATTTTTTTTTCTTTTCATTTTACATGGAACAATACAATATTGGTTAATAGCTTATTTGAAAATAAAAGATTTCAGAACAAAAATGAAAAAAAAAGTAAGACAAGATAGGTAAAATTATGTTACGGGTTTTTAACTCAAAACTGCAATAAGAAAACTGTTAGCGGTAATTAGCACAAAATAGATTTCAAAAAGTTAGATAGAAACATTTTTTAACCTTAGCTTAAGAGTCGGGAAAATGCGACCTATATTTCTTCGGGTCATATGGAAAATGGGAAGCTAGCAGGCTTTAATTCTAGGTGTATAATGATATGGTGGACGTTGTGTGTGTATGTTGGGGGGTAATGCTTTTATTCATTTCTTTTCTCTGTCTGTTTTTTTATGTTTATATATATTGTATGTATATATATATATATATATATATATATATATATATATATATATATATATGTGTGATTAGTTTTTTTTGGAAAAAGAAATCCAGCACAGTGCTCAATTAAAAGGAAAATTCGAAATATAAGAGCGTATTTATATTTTGTGTGCAGAAAATTGTAACCGACGGTACCAATGACTTGTCTCATCTAACAAATTTCTGTAGACAATATATATATATATATATATATAAATATATATATATATATATATATATATACTTGCAGGGTAATGTGTGTCGCCCGGGACTGCATAATGTTCAACGAATGTTTCACCCTCCCATATTGTATTGTCATCGAAAATGAGGAAATAGCCCATTTTTCAATCCAATTAACTGATTGCCTGTTCGAGGT
This sequence comes from Euprymna scolopes, assembly GCF_053919585.1. Taxonomy (NCBI): domain Eukaryota; kingdom Metazoa; phylum Mollusca; class Cephalopoda; order Sepiida; family Sepiolidae; genus Euprymna; species Euprymna scolopes. The sequence goes on from NC_136500.1 coordinate 29,132,142, forward strand.
TGGGACCTCTCGCGATGCACAGATAAAGCTTCAGACGCCTCTTGTAGTGACTTATTGATAGTATATTGTAGTCTACATTACATTGTCAGGCCCCTACTGAGTGTTTTATGCAACAATATTTTTAAAGAAATGGCTGCCATTCAAGTTTAAAGTACAAAAGTAAAGTGTCATGCATTAATCGGGTTTCTGAACAGAAATTGAACGTACCTTTGTTATATTAAAGAGCATACACTTGATTTTATATGCTGGGCTTTTCGGCCTGAATAGGAATTTAACTTCTCAAATGCACTTGCGATGTTTGTCTTATTTTGTAAAAAATCACCTGTTCCATAGTTTCTTAGATTATTTCGATTATCAATTATTGATAATGTCCAAAGACATTCTGACACGACATATATCTAAAAACACTAGCAGGCACATGAACTACTTTAGTGAAGCTGTTTTCGTGTTCATATGGAAAGAACTTAAAGAAACGCAAACATATACACACACACGCAGATACACCCACACACATGTCTTTTTATATAATACAATAGAATAGAATAGAATAGAATTGAGAGACGGATTATATATATATATATATATATATATATATATATATATATATATATATATATATACATATATACATATATATATATATTGTTTTCATAAAATCAAGACATCAACGAATAGTTTGATAGCAACAAATAGTGTATTTAATCGTTAGTTATAATTGTTTCACGACTATTGTGACAAATTAAAACATTATATCGTTTGAACATTTTCACAAGAACAGCCTTTCGTCAGACGTATTGAATAAAAAGCAAATGAACAATGAACAGTATGGAGTCCATTTTCCTTATATGGAAACCATGATTTTCTATATGAGGAAAATGGACTCACACTGTTCATTATTCAAGTGTTTTTTTATTTAATACGTTAGACGAAATGCTGTTCTTGTGAAAAATTCCAAATGACATAATGTTTGAATTTGCCCGAATAGTCTTGCAACAATAGTAACTAACAATGAAATACACCAGTTGTTGCTATCAATTTATTCCTTGAGTTCTATGTTTTGTGGAAACAATATATGAATGCTCAATTATGAAATATGATAATTTTGTAGCTTACAGTTTAAGTCATCTCATTTTGACTTAAAACTAATTGATATGAACGATTACTGAATTTTCAATGATATAAACCCAGTAGAATTCTAAATATTATGAATAAGACTATATGTATATATATATATATATATATATATATGTGTGTGTGTGTGTGTGTGTGTATGTGTGTAAAATACGTATGAGATATGTTTGAAAGCAAAATTACATTTCAATATTATTAAGACAACATTATCTTCGCGATGATGTTAAATTAAGCTAAAAGACAGTTATAAAATGGTTCAACTGTTGTTATCTGCCGTGGTAGTTTGAAATGCCGTCCGAATACGTTTGGCGAACTTCATATACACGTCAGTGTTCGTGATAGAAGCGTTGATTCCATTTTATAATTAAAATACGTATAAAATACGTTTTAAACTAAAATTACAACACAGTACAACGTAAATAAATCACGTATTCTTATTTAAAAATAATATTTCGGCGCTTAACGCCACTTTCAGATTTTTTGTCCTCAACATCTTATTAAATTCAAGAAAAACAGTTAGTAAAGAGGCCGCCTGTTGATATCTGCGGGGTTATTTTGAAACCCACACACAGGCACACTTATATATATATATATATATATATATATATATATATATATACATATATATATGTATGTATGTATGTATCTATATATGCATATATATGTGGTTATTACTGATATAATTTTAAACGTGAGCACAATACGCATTTTACTGTTATATAAGTAACCTGTACCTTTATTAGGAAAAGTGGAATAATATTCAAACTAATTACCTGATTTTCTTTAATATGTCATGCAATTTGGTACACTCATGCGCAAAAAGATATGATTAATTTCAATTAATTAAAAATGACATTGATGTTCGAATTTTTGTATACTTTTAAAAACTTATAGGAGAAAAGAAATTATTTAAACATCATAAAATTAAAACATATATATATTTTGTCGATTCCATCTAATCTGTATTAAAATATACATAGTGTTATTACGCAGTCATATAAAATACCATGTCTAACGTTTTAATATTTAATCACCAGTGTACACCTTTCTTTCTATCCCAACTATATTTTACCTAATTTTAAATGCATTTACATTGATTTTAATACATTATATATTAAAGTATTTTACAAAAAATGTCTACGTATTTAACGATGAAGATGTATAATCCGGGTGTCCCGAGTTCGAATCCTGTTCGTTCCACAGCTTATAAAACACACACCTGGTCTTAAGTCTAACCTCCTAGAAAGTAGGTAAGTAAAATAAAATTCTTCGAGGCCCTTCAAAAGAAGGCGATAATTTTATATCGTGCGGATTCTAAAAGATACACAGAATAACAGTTATGGTTTGTAATAAATTGTTTTAGACGAAAAATACATACTATGTTTTAAAGTTTAATTTTTGTTTGTTCTCATATTGGGTTATTAAATGACGCTATAAAGTCCTTTATACATATCTATAAAACCACTTGTGGCTCCTCGGCGATCATGGACTTCAATGTTCTGTCGAGTATTTTTCGACTTCATCTTCTCATTCAGGCCGTCTTGTCTCTCGACTGATTGTCGGAGAATACAGACACGATGTTTGATAGCTATACGTCGTGTCAACCTAATGCCATTCTTTTTTTTTAATGTCGACTTATTGATTTTGAGACTCGCTCAACAATCGACCCCGAGCTTAATTCTAAATAGATCGTTCATATAATTCTTTTCTATACTCTGATCTGGTCTTGTTCGGCTCTTCATTATTTCACCCTTTGCTTATAAATTCCTCATGGCTGGCCATTTCTCTTCTATTTTTTTGAAACAGCTACGACAGTTTGCTTTCTATAACATTCTCAGCTGACCACACGGAGACTATCAAATAATCTGTTAGGCCCTGTCTGGTCATGGTCACTATATCTTCTGTTATCGGTCTTACTTCCTGCTCATTGAGTCTTTTTCAAACTTATCTAAGTTGTGGGCTGAATTCAAGGTACAACATGACACCACCACAACATCGTTGAATATTTATTCAACTGTTTAGCATATTAAATTATCCTGTCGGATTTTCGAAATCAGCCCCAAATCGCATTTAACCTGATTTGTCATATTGAATGCTGAATGCCTACTAGCAGGCCTACCGAGAGAACAGGCCAATGAACAAGGCAGCGTGACGTCATTACCAGATCAAGATGTAGGTAAAGGAACGAAGGTGCCTAAAGCTTCCGGTGTTCAACCAGGTGGCCATAAAATATATTTTTCGTTGCATTATATTTATGGCTGTTATAATTATGTTTTTTTCCTTAAGAGAAAAAACAATTCCCATTTGGATAATTATAATAATTGCATATTGGGATAATTTTAATCTAACAAAATATAACAGTAAGTGCGTTGTTTTTAAAAAACACGAAATAAAAATATGAATCAAATTTGATTAAAGAAATAAAAAAATTCAAAAAATAAAATACATGCTCGATTACAAAAATTAAATGAGATATATATGAAGAAAGTGAAAGAAAATTTCAGGGAGCAGCCTTGAAATTAAAGCCGTTTACACAGAGTTCACGTTTTACGTGAAGTGCCAATAAAACTATAGATGCCATCAATTGGCGCCACACCAACTAGTTGTGAAGGATCAGGGAGGATGGAAAGTCCGAGGTGGGAGAGTACTAACAGATCTCCAATGAAAGTGTGCAGTTAAAATCTGGTTCCCTGGAGAAGACATTTTGTCAGCCAAACCCCAGGAAAACACTAATGGCCGATGCCATCGAGAAATTAATGACAAACGAATGTTGCGAATACGTGTAATCATCTGCACGAGTTGTTAAGAGGTGGATAACATTGGAAATCTGAGGAGACTTGTTTTCACGCGGTCTCCAGCGAATACCACAGGTTACTGCCAGTGAGCGATTACTGATGATGGCCTATGGTACAACTGCTAGTGAGTTAAATAATAATAATGTCCCCTTCCAATTTTACTACGACCCGTAAATGTTTAATATATTTACTTAGTTTTTAACCAATGTTCACATTATAGTATGATCGTCTTTTAATAGTTCTGTGAACTTCATTTCCGTATTCATGTATTTTGCACTGATATGAGTGGAGTATAGGACTCCTAACCATGTAACTGATGAGAATACGCTACACATTTTGATGAAAAACATGGAAAAAATTAAACATAGAGCAGAAAAAACAAAACTTTAAATGCAATTGCTGCATTAAAAGTAATAGTTATTTAAATATGTCAACATATAATCTTGTGGGGAAAATCCAGTTCTCCAATAAGGGGAAATCTGGATAGAAACAAATATAAAAATTGCCTCAGTCATGAAGGGTTTTCTTCCCCCGAGAAGACAGAAAAGGTGTATTGTAGCATATGAACAGATACTACTACACTATGATCTATTCCCGAAGGTCAAGAATTATTTGTTTTATGTTTCTTTAATTGTTTTTTATCTTAAATTCATACTTCATTTTACCAGTATTAGATTTATAGAGAATGCAAAGTAAGGGGATAGGTCGGTAGCTCTTAGGTGGTGTGGGGTCTTTTACAGGTTTTAGAATGGCTACTACTCTGGCCTTTTTCCAGATTTTAGGACTTACTACATTTTGTGTTTATCTTAACTGATAACTAAGTGTTCAGAGGATCTCAGTGCGAGCAGAACGGAGGATAGACATATATGTTAAAGGCGTGGTAGAAAGCAAATATAAACGCAGTGGTTTGACAATAGAATGCACGTATAGGGCAATTTAAGGTCTTCTGTGAAGATGTCCATACCACATGAAAAACCATCTGTAATGTAGGCACATATTCTATGCCCATGACAATCTCATGGGCCAGATTTGGATGTAAAATAAGAATGTGTTTTAATTGCAAACTCATCTAAGGAAATAATATGTCCAATGCCAGCTTCGCTTAGGTCTGGTTTGGTCTCCTGTACATAGATTTTAACTTCTGGGAGATTGGAACGTAGATCTCTGATGGTGGAGAAGGAAACATGGGTTTAATCGCGCGTTGTTTATGGAGACTTTTCATAGTGGAGATTTAGGATTTGTTGAATAAATCGACGAACTTAGTTAGAGCAGGGTAGAGAGGGAAAGTAAGGGGGAGAAAAAGTCCAGAAATATTCACTACTGCATGATTCAGAATCCATTAACCAAGTGGCATTACAGCAGCCCCAGTACGTTCCACCTGTTGATAAGAAACTCCTTAGTTGTAAGTCAAAGGTTCTGATCCTTAACTATCAGGTGAGTTACGTCAGCCCAATAAAAAGTTTACCTCCAGTACCCTTATTGGTGGTATGGTTACAAGGATAAAAACAGAAACAGAAAATTTTCGACACCTGAGGCGACTGCTCATGCAAAAATACTGCCAACCAAGGATACAGGTGTTTCTTCTCCCTTTGTCAGAAAAATCGCTCGTTCTAACGGAGGACTGGGAGACTAATGAGGAGAAGCGAGAGTTACGAAAATAACAACGCAAAACATGGCGTACGTAATAACTAAGTAAGGCACAAGCAGAATGTTATATTTATTATCCATTCTTATCTGAAACTTCTGAAACGTTATGTACTTATCTCTATACTGGTATTGGTTAAGCTTCTAATCAGCTACTGTGCGTAATCTTACATAATTCTACTTGAGCGGGCCTATTTACAGAAGGAAAAACCACGTCCTATATAAATCTTAACAGTAACGCTTAGTTCGAATTAAAATACAAAACTATGAAATATACTTGCTGTGAGAATAGTGAAAAATCGTCATTCTGACTCATTACTACTATTTTTCTTATAGTATAGATTACTCCAATACAAATAAAAGTTATATAAAAGGAATGTTCAATGGTCTACTGAATGGTCGGCTGTAAGATTTTGTTTTTTAAGGAGAGATTGAATATTTGTTCATTTTGACTGGTGCCACGATTGTGTGTTTAAATAGGAAAAGCATAACGACACGTGGATATTAGCGTGTCTGATTTGTTAGCGAGTGATTATGTTAAAGAGCATCTCTCCCCCCCTCTCTGGCTTTCTTACTCTTTCTATTTTCTCTCTGTGTGTCTCTATTAGAGAATAGAGAGAGAGGGAGAGAGAGAGAGAGAGAGGTGAATAACGTGGACAGTGGACACGTTTGCAAAAGAAGGGTCAGCTGACCAGATGACGTGGTATCATGTGATGAGGTTAGCTGATTCTTTCTTGGCAGTTGGGTTTTCGGGTGTTGAATAAGACAGACGGCTTTTCAGCTGTCCCCCCCCTGGGCTGGGGAGGACGCTGACGTGTATCATCAAACAAGCAAGGTTCACCTCCATTCTGTGTCGACCTTTGGAAGGTGAATAAAAACTATAAAACCATTTCATCGTCTTGGAGTGAATTCTTCATCCAACAGGCCAGCTCCCCTCCAAGAGACAATGAAAACCAGAGGAACAACCGACGACACATGAATAAAGGTATGTTAAGAAATACATGTACACAAACACACATCAACGAAGACATCAAAAATAAAACCATTAGAAACTAGACGATCACGTACACGAATCTCCTTGACAAAATCTCCTTTATGACAAACCCGAATATATAACATATTCGTTTTGGTGCTCGTGACTAAGTTCACATCATCGATGTGAAGTCGAACCTGTGTTTAAGAAATACGACGTGGAAACAGGTCCTTAAAAGGGAAAGGAGATTTTAAGACAAGAAAAAAAAACAAAAACAAAAAAAAAAAACTATACAACACAATAAAATGTCTGGAAGAAAAAAAAAAGAGAAAGAACATTAGTAGAAAAAAAAAAAGAAATACAAATCAACACACACACAACGTAGGGTCCATTAAAACACTAGGCGAATTAGAAAAATAATTAAGAAAAAAAAAAGAAAAAAAAGAAAAGCAATACACACGTACAACCTTTTCACGAAGAAAGAAAAGGAAGACATACAGACACACAGATGTAAAACTTTATATATAGAAAATAGTTAAAAAAAAATATTTATCGTATTGGGAATTAGCTCGATATGAACGAAGAAAAATATCACTTAATGTCAAAATTAGAAGGGAAAACGAAAAATGACCTTATTTTGTAAATTTTTAACAACGGCCAGTGAGAAAACCAAAAAGAAACGAGCCTTACCACAAAGATAAACATGTCAATCAAAAATATGTGTTATGAATATTTCGTGTCATTTTTAAATTGTGAACTAAATGTAACTTTTAATGAAAAACAATATGTACTTTTGATGAAAAACAATGGATAGGTTCTGAAATGTGATTTTTTTTTCCTTTTTTCACTAATTGAACGATTTTATTTCTTAGGAATTTTTTTTTTTTTCTTACATGGACAATTTTAGTTCCATCGAGTTGTCTGAGACTTTATAAGTGAGTCGTTTTATTTTATTTTAGAAACGACTGTATTTTAATTGTAAATGTCTAGGTATTTTTTTGTAAACGACTGTGGTTTTTCTTTAATTTTGAATTCTGTGGAATGGTAAAAGATGATGCACTATGCAGCCGACCTACTTGCTGACGTGGACAAAATTTTGTTGTTTGGATTTTTGTTATTGCTAAGATGGGACTTTGTGATTGCTTATAGGATTTTTTGTATTTTTTTAATTTATTATTTTTATGTAATTGATGTGTTGTCAAACGGTATTGGCAGAATTTTCTTGTTCTTTGACATGTATTTTTTTTCGCAGAATGGTGAGGTGAAATCTTTGCTTGTGGGGTCTATTGAAAGAATGATTAATAAAAGAAAGAACGTGCTGTTAATTAATAATCATAACAGTAATAATAAAATAGGGAAAAAGAGAAAGAAATAAGATTTAAACAGTGTAATAAATAATAATAATAAAAAAAAAAAAGTTTCGGAAGAGTCAAAGGTTCAGTCGGTATTAATTTCAATTTTCGAAAAGTAGAATAAATGTTCTATTCGACATGAGTGACGTTTTGACCACATAAGTAAGGTAGAAAAAAAAAGGATAAATATAGGGCTAAATAAACTATATGAAGAAATGAAAGAAAAAAAGTGGGGCGTGAATGGAATTTAATTTCTGTGGCAAGCATGTTAGAATTTTGGAGAGGTGTTGAATTACATGGGTAGTTATTAATTTCATTATTCTCGGGAAATGATTCGAATTTTATTTTTTTTTATCGTGATTTCTGTTGATTTCGAGTAGAATCAACATGGAGCAAGTTTTAGTACTTCATGTGTGGAAATCCGATGTTTTCCGTGAAGCTATGTGTCTTCAAGGCAGGTTGCGCTTACCGACTTTGGAAAAAAAAAAAAGAAAGTTTTTTCTGACATAGCAGTGAACGGAATGTATTCTGTCCAGCGTGAGCGGATCTAGTTGTAATCAACTTCAGGGAGCAAATGAAATGCCCTCTGACATGGTGTAAGGGGCAGAGGGGGTGCAATGGCTGACGTGGCCATTATGTTACGAATCGCTCAAGAGAAGATGAATGGAATATGTATGCAAGTACTTAGGAAAATAAAATGTTACCATATTGTGAATTAAAGGTACCAAAATTAAAAAAAAAAACCATGCTGGGTGAATTTAATTGGTATTATTAAATTAAATTATTTTGGAATAGATTTGGTTGGTTTAGTTATATTTTAGGGACGTTTAGCGCGTAGTTGCATTTTTTTTCATGAGAATTACAAGGCGATTAGGCTGTAGAAAGCAGTTTTTTCTGTTGTTTTATTTTTTTTATAAGCCACAGTATTGTCACAAATTAGAAAATTTGGCAGGGGAAATACTATTTTAGAGTAATGAGAACCCTGTTAAAACAATACTAGTGGTTCCAGTGAGTTGGAAGATGCCACGTAGGCCCAAGCAACGGCAATAAGTCTTGTCCAACAAAAGTCTGGCGTGCGAGGTCGCGATAATTCCTCAGGGTACGGAGCGACTGGACAGTCGGTACCAAGCCTAATCACGGGGAGATAGAAGAAAGGGAAAGATGCAGATTACGTAAGGGACAAGATAGAGCCTTATTATTTTTTTATTTTTTTAGAGGAATGTGTGAGGGATATCTGGGTTGGAATCTTGGGACTTGCTGGGAATGCGGAAAAATCACAAAGGGAAAACTACTTAGTTAGAAATCGATGGCGCATTAGTTAGGGAGTGATGATTCCGTATCTTGTCGGGTTCCAGGAACTCAAACAGGCTCCGAGTGAATCAGTGTGAAGGCGTATCTTGACTTAGACCAACCAAGGGAGTTAGTAGAAGAGCTTTGTGAAGTCCCGAAGTAGTAGATTGAATAGAACAAAGCTCCAGTAATAGGACCACCCAGAGAAAGACGTCAGGGCATTACAGTAAAGGAAAAAAAAACTGGGACTTAGGCCTATGCTGAAAGTCGAGAACGCGAGTGGGATGATTGGGTCGGTAGAGCATCAGACTTTTAATCTGAGGGTCTGGGGTTCGAGTTCCCATGCGATAAAGCTACCACCAACATGGAGCATCCGACGTTCTGGTCGTAATTGCGATATGCTGGCCCCATTTCGAAAAAGTGATCGAAAATGGAGTCTCCATTTGTTTGGCCAAGTGGTCCAAATAAAGAGCAGAGTCAGTGGAAAATATCCAACAATGCGACCGCCTAGACAAGATGTATATCTGCAAAGCTGTATCTTTGTCTAACTTGGAAGCAAGTTAATGTCTAGGAGGGACTTTTGAGAAGCAGCAGAAGGGTTGATAGTGTTGTAGAAGAGTACTGGTGCCTGATCTTTCTTGGAAAAGGGGTGAGTCCGGAAAGTGAAAAAATAAAGATGTACTTCGGACATAATTATATTTTTTAGTTAGTTAGTTATTAAAAATGTATGGCTTGCCATACATTTTGATAAAAAAGGGGTGGAGGAATGTTAAAGAGCATCTCTCCCCCCCTCTCTGGCTTTCTTACTCTTTCTATTTTCTCTCTGTGTGTCTCTATTAGAGAATAGAGAGAGAGGGAGAGAGAGAGAGAGAGAGGTGAATAACGTGGACAGTGGACACGTTTGCAAAAGAAGGGTCAGCTGACCAGATGACGTGGTATCATGTGATGAGGTTAGCTGATTCTTTCTTGGCAGTTGGGTTTTCGGGTGTTGAATAAGACAGACGGCTTTTCAGCTGTCCCCCCCCTGGGCTGGGGAGGACGCTGACGTGTATCATCAAACAAGCAAGGTTCACCTCCATTCTGTGTCGACCTTTGGAAGGTGAATAAAAACTATAAAACCATTTCATCGTCTTGGAGTGAATTCTTCATCCAACAGGCCAGCTCCCCTCCAAGAGACAATGAAAACCAGAGGAACAACCGACGACACATGAATAAAGGTATGTTAAGAAATACATGTACACAAACACACATCAACGAAGACATCAAAAATAAAACCATTAGAAACTAGACGATCACGTACACGAATCTCCTTGACAAAATCTCCTTTATGACAAACCCGAATATATAACAATTATAGAGTAAACCCTGTTTGTGCGTGTTAATTTTAATTTTAATGTTAATAATATGCACAGAGTGTTTTCCTAATTTTTTTGGTCTCACCATTAATCCTTCCCCGAAAAGAATTACATTTCCCTATAAAATGTACACGGTAAGACCGTCGTTATAATATATAGCCCTACTTCGTCGAATACCTAAACTAGTCTGCAATAACGTGTATCTTCAAGTGATTCGTTCCTGGGGTTATTTTCGTTTAATAGGAACACAATAAGTGTGCAATGCTTACTACGGCTTCTTTTTTATAGCCTGGTGTAACGCCATAAAGTCCTGTAAGATTCTTTTATTTATTTATTTACTTCTTGCCTGACATAAATACATAAGCACACCTAGTCACTAATGCGCATGCCCAAACAGGCGGGGCTATTAACAACGCTGACGCACATCAAACAACTGGTCGTCTCGAATTCTCGTTTGATGTTTGCCCATTTATTTATTACGCTATCCGAGGCGATTACTTCGACGAAAGAAATCGTTTGCGGCGATTGGGCTGTTTGCAAATTGCCTATCGTTCAGCTTGCTTGCATTTTACCTTCTTAACAAGGGGCACGTTCTTCCGTTTCTAAACAGGCGGATGCATTAAGACTCCCAGGAGAGTAGGGAATGCCGGTGGCCAGTTGAGTATTATTCATATGGTGGCTATTGCTATTATTGACCGCGCGTCGAATTACGGTTTCATTACTGCAACAAACGAAACTCTAGAACAAACTAAATACTCTATATCGATCTATTTATTTATCTATTCATGTATTTCTGTCTATAATCATATATTTAATCTCTCTTATATATATATATATATATATATATATATACAGACACACGCACACACACACCTATATGCATCAACAGTGCTCAATACGTAGGTAGAACTAGGTAGTAGGTTATATAATATATATGGCAATTAAGCTACACAAAATATTCCACGTTTCATCCACGCTAGGATTCGCCAGGCTGACGAATTCTATGTGGATGAAACGCAGACTATTCTTTGTAGCTTAATTGCCATATATATTTAATAACTTACTATATATATACATATGTATATATACACATATACACACACGTGCGTACATATATATATATATATGTGTATATATATATATATATATATATAGAGAGAGAGAGAGAGAGAGAGAGCAACACAGGTTACTAATACTTTTTCTCTCTTTCTTTTTTCGATTTCATCTTCTACCTCTATGTTAGTATCTATCGCACAACTCTTTCTCATTCTGTGCCTTTGTCACAACTGTTTTCCTCAATTTCCTTCATTCAATCTTGCTTTCACCTTCTATGGTGGCTTTTCTCTATTCAACGTATCTCATTTAGCAGCGTTATATCAGTCATGTGTCTCTTTTTATTTCATTCTGAATAAAAGTATCCATGTCTCCGTCCGTCGGTTTCTTTCCCAATTTTTCTCTTAACCTTTTCAATCCAGCTCTATCTTTTTCACCCAATATTGTTCTCAATTTCTGCAACATAATGTTCATTTTTTTTTCGATAATTATTTTCATAATTTATTATTTTGAAATTAATACTTTAAATTCGGCGATTCTCTTTTTTGTACTACTAAGATAAAACCCACTGGAATTACTAATAACAGTTCAAAATATACAAATAGAAACGGAAAAGTTATTTAGATAATTTAAAAAGCGAAATATATTATAATTGAGTTTTGATACATGTGATATATTTACACATTATGACAAGGCGCAAAAAGTTCTGACAGAGTTACCTTGCGCCTTAGAAAATGAATTAATTGTCATGGCAATATTTATATATATAATTTCATACATCATCAAAGAAATAATATGTTTACAAAGTTCCCAACAATGGTTTAAAATGATTCTAAAATTCTAGTAGTGAAATTCATGAATACGGATATATAATATACAGCAAGAACATGGATATATAATATACAGTAAGAATATAGACACATCATATACAGGAAGAATATGGATACATAATATACAGTAAGAATATCGATATATTATATGCAGTAAGAATATGTATATATAATATACAGTAAGAATATGGATATATAATACACGGTAAGATATGGATACATAATGTACAGTAAGAATATGTATATATAATATACATTAAGCATATCTATATATAATATACAGTAAGAATATGGATATATAATATACAATAAGGATATGGATATATAATTTACAGTAGGAATATGGATACATAATGCACAGTAAGAATATGGATATATAATATACGGGAAGAATATATTTGTATATATATATATATACATATATATATATATATATAAATATATTTATATTATATATATATATATGTATATATATATATATATATATATATATATATATATATATATATATATATATATATATATGGTGCAAAAGTTTGTTGAAAATACAAAGACTCGCGTTTTCTTTTTTATAACCGTTTTTTCCTGGATTTTTCCATTACAGCCGTTTCATTAATGAGTTGGCAATTTTACGATTTATGTTTCCGTAAAAATATCCTGTCCTCACCAACTTCTTCAAATGTTTATCTATTAGATTTTTACAAAAAAAACTGTACATTTTTTAACATGCTGGACATCGTATCGGGTAAAAAGATTTCCACAGCCATATATATATATATATATATATATATATATATATATATATATATATTACGATCATTATATTTTAATAACTAAAGACACTAGAATCATCAAGCATATATATACATACACACATATATATATATATAGATAGATAGATAGATAGATAGATAGATAGATAGGTAAACGAAAAAGAGAAAGAAATATTTTGTTGTGCTGGAACGTTTACATCTTAAATTTCACGCAATGATGCAGAATGTAGAAACTATGCATTAATAGAATACAACGTAATAGTGAAATGAAACGAATCATCAAAAAAGAAACCATAAATTTAATAAGCAATTGATTAATGCACTTTTTTCAAGGAATATGCAAATTAGTTGTCCTTTATGTATTTGTTCGATTACTCATGACTGAGTATAACACGAAGTTCGTTTTTATCATTTTTAATTAAAACAAACATTAAATATAAATGCCAGGGCGAGAAAAAAGCCAATTCTATAGATCATCTTATGGATTGATGAATTATATTATTTATGGGGAGTGGAATCAAATCGGTTATATATATATATATATATATATATATATATATATATATATATATATATATCCCAATTTATATTTAGTTCTTTAAGTTTATGTTATTTTTGTCAAAGACTCTATCTGTCTCCCTTATATAGCCCTTTCTTTCTCTTTATCTCGATTACATACGTATATAAATTATACACATTTTATTTTATTCGTTTTTCTTCATATATTTCTATTATAATGCACACTTTTATGACCCAGACAATATAAATCTCTGCTCCTATAGCTCGCCTCACCTTATCGCTTTTCTCTTTTTTCAGTTCGATGTTCCCCGTATCCTCCATGCAAGGGACACTACCGTTATCGTCCCCTCTCCCCCGATATCTCAATAACACTTTTCATCTTCTTTATCCCCAGCATCTCACACACATACACCAATCTCTCTCTTTAACAGTTTCTATATAGTCAACACTTCACTCTCTCTCCCCCCCTCTCTCTCTCTCTATCTATCTATCTATCTATCAATATTTATTGCCTCTATCCATGCACGCTCCCGTCCTTCCATACACGTCCATATATCCGTGTAGGTTATCTTATTCTCTTTTTCCTCGTTCATCTCTTTACCCCGTCCCAACCTAACCACTTCCTTACAGCAACTTTCACTTTCTTTCTCATACACACTATTTTCTCTTTCTCTTACGCACAAAGATACATGCACACACACACACAGATGCACACCCACACGCACTCCCTTTCCCTTTATCGATGGCTTGCCCGCTTTTATTGTCTTTCCTGTCGCTCTTGCAAGCGTATTATCACCTTTTCGGGCGGTGGATTCTCATAGGCCCCACGGGAAACAAGAACTGATGCTAAGCTATCGGTAACAGAGAAACTAACAAAAAAAAAACTGGCAATAAAATTATTTTCGGACCTGCGCTTTCCCCAGCCAATAATCACATTTATCTTCGAATAAAGGTCAGTTCGTTGAAGCCAACCATGTTTAACGTCTACAAAACGGTGCTACTAACTTGGAATCGCTTTGCAATTAATGACTTAAGAGATTGATGTCTATCCAAGCTCACATTGAACTCACCAGTGTTTATGGATAGTCAGCATTTCGTTAACTTTGGGTTTGCACCCAGCGGAAACATTGTAGTAACAGTCACCGTGAGAAAAGCTAATCACTGTACGAAGGTGTTAAAACTCACGCTGATCGTCAGAGGTTGTAATATTTGCTGGCGCGTGTAAAAAATATCTCGATGGTTATGTGCTGATTTGCCAGTATAGATTTTAGAGCGGGTGAATTAGTATGGTGGGATTGATCAAACCAGTGTGTGAAAGAATAACTTTCTCAGAGTGTATTCTAGAGAAATGATGTAATACAAGGGTAGGATCAGAAATGTGATACCAGCAATGTGCATGATATACAGATAAAATCCCACGACTAGTACGTAACGTGAGACGAATGCATGAAGGTTCGGTAACATTTAGAATGAGGTCAAGATCTAATGTTAATCTGGTTAACAAAACTTAACAGCGGCAAGATTAAAGTATTATACACATTTAAATGTCGCTTAGTTTTATATTAACATTCCTATATTTGAAAATTAAGATAAATATTACTTCATGTTAATGTGGTTAACAAAACAAACTTAAAAAGCGGCACGACTACAGAAACATATACATTAAAAAGTCACTTAGTTTTATATTAATGTCCCTCTCTTTGAAAATTTAGATAAATGTAACCTGTTTTACTCTTTTATACTCCGAATAAGGCATATTGCTGCATGGAGCGTAAGGCGCTATATGAATTAATACTAAGAGGGAATTGTGGGGAGTTAGCGGATTGATTGTGGCAGTTAGATGTCTGCTCACATTACTACTACAGGTTTGTACATTAAGCGAAACAGGAACCCGGATGGAACTCACAAAATCTCGTAAACCCAGGGAAAAATATTGAAGGCGAATACTTTCCAGCATCGATGCAAACCAACATTAAAAGACTGGCATTTTGCTGCTTGCCAGCTGTAACGGAAATGTGTATATCGTTGTGTACACACGTGCTGTGAACTTATCATAGCACATTCATTCAAAGCACTTATAACACATGAAAAATTAATGAAGACTTGTAGGTTTCCGGATCAGAATTCATTCTATCTTACATTAATCCTTGACAAGTTTTCGACCTTAAAGTGGCTTTTAAGCATTGTTTATGTCTTGCCAGTAGGTATTTCCAATAATAAAAAGAATAAAAACGCAAACTAGAAGAGAAAGCACAACGCCAGGTGAGGAAGAAATTATGACAGTTGAAACATAAATAAACAGTAATTCTTAAACCATAACTATAGGGGTTTCTCGTTATTTATGTCGGATTACGTGAGTCTTAAACGACATATTAACTGTCCAGTACGAAGCATATGTACACTAGTTCTATTCGTTCTTAAATCCGATTTATTTTTCTACAGCCTCGTTTGTAGAAGGTCTTATACGATAATCATCGGGAACGATTATAAAAACATTAGTTAATTTTATCGAAGACTGCGATCACACCTGCTATATGACATTATTGCAAATCAGCTAAAAACAAAGAAGAATCAGGAATTAATTTCGTGGCCCTTGCGTATAAATTCAACTCTTACCATTTCAGGTCACGACAACTAGAGTTGCTGATCTATTTAAGGTTTTAAATGATGAATTTATTAAAAACAAAGAATTCATTTCTAACAAAAAACTTACACAAATCCATGTAGGTTAAACTATTCATACGTTCTCAACAAATTTTACGCTCAAAATATATAGCACTGACAGTATAATTAAAAAAGAAGAAAAGTAATCTATGTAACCTCTAAGGTAATAAATCGCTTTCAGGTTCAATAGTTTTAATCACAATAATGCATGTTTGAAAGTGAGTTAATATATATATATATAGAGAGAGAGTCCTGGTCAAAATCATAAGACCACTTAAGAAAGTAAGCGTTTAGGAATATTATCGAATTTTTAATCAAACAAATGGTTGAAACCATTGCCAAAAGGGAAAATATGGTGGAAAAAATGAAATCTACTTCATTCAAACCCTTAACCCTGATCTAATAATTATTTGTTTTTAAAAAACAAACATTTTCACCTGGTCAAAATAATAAGACTACCTTTATAACATCCGCTACTTTTGAAAAAATGAATAGGAAAAGCTTTATATGTTACTAAAAGCAACTTGTTAGTGGATAAAAAACATCTTACTAAATTATAAATGGCAAAAGGGAAGCCATTATCAGAGTTTGAGGAGAAAAAGGATTTTCAGCGTAATAAGGGTGTACTCTCCTATAGAACCATTGAAAGTGAATCGTAGCAAAACGGTCATCACCATTTTTTTAAGAAATCCAAAGCAATATGAGCGCAAAAAGAGTCCAGGTCGACCAAAAAATAATGACATCACTGGATCGCCGTATCAGAAGTTTTTAAAAAACTTCAGTATGAGTTCAAGTCGATTAAAAAGCAAAACAACAGCAGAATGTAGTACGAAGACCATCAGAAGGCATCCGAGAATGAAGGGTTTCAATCATTTAATCTTCTTGAACAGCACAAAACTAACCGACTTAAATATGCCGCCAAATACCAGACTTGGGATGAAGAGAAGTGGGAAAATGTAATTTTCTCCGATAAGAAAAAAAGTTTCATCTAGATGGTTCAGATGGAGTTCAACACTATTGGCATGATAAAAATTTGGCTAAAGCGAGTTTTTCAACTGGGCATAGTGGAGGAGGGTCTTTAATGATCTGGGGTGCTTTCTCGTCAGCTGGGACCCTAAAGTTGCAAGTAGTGAAAGGCGGCAAACATCATTGAAGTACATTTCAATGCTTGAAAATGCTTCTATCAAGACTGAAGGTCGACATCTGTGTGGAAGAAATTGGATTTTCCAGCAAGACAACGCTGCGATACACACTCTCGACATGCACGAGTATAAATTTCTTCAAACAATATAGAATTGTTAGATACTCCAGCATATTCTCCGGACCCCAACCCCATTGAAAATCTTTTGGGGATGGATGGCAAAAGAAGTGTTCAAGATGGAACCCAGTATGATTCGATAAAGAAACTTTCTGATTCAGTTTTCAGTACATGGGATAAAATTCCTTCATAACTGGTAAAAAACTTAGTCGCAAGCATGCCGAAGATAATTTTGGAAGTAATTCGTAATAATGGAGGTTATACTAAATATTGAGACCCTTTTAATATTTTATAATTGCCTTTTGTTAGATAAACTATCAGTGATCTTATCATTTTGACCAGATGAAAATGTTTGTTTTTTAAAAAATAATTATTAGATCAGGGTTAAGGTTTCGAATAAAGTAGATTACATTTTTTCCATCATATTTTCCCTTTTGGCAATAGTTTCAACCATTTGTTTGATTAAAAATTCGATAATATGCGTAAACGCTTACTTTTTTAAGTGGTCTTATGATTTTGACCAAGACTATATATATATATATATATATATATATATATATATATATATATATATATATATATATTTCAGAGGAAACATAATTTAATTTAAATACCAAAAAAAAAAAAAAAACGGGCAGGTGAAATTATTAAAATTTCCTTAAGGCCTTATCGTCTGACCATCTAAGAGGAAACGTCAGAATGATAAATTAAAAACTAAGAATCGAATGAGGAAAGAAGGGAATTTGGTTTCAGTTGGAAGACCAGTGAGAAAAAAAAATCTCACTGTTCAGGTGGTTTTAAATCAATAAATATCTCCAACTGATGTAGACAAAAGATTTGTAAACAATAATATTTCAGCTTGCATGAAAATACCCTCAAGGTAATCCGAAAGGCGGAAATAATTCTTTAAACGAATGAAGTCCAAATTTATATCCAATGTTATGTTAATAATCACAGTCCGGTTAGAAAGTTGTCAAAGCAGCTGAAAAATGAAAATTATTTGTTTTTTTTGTTTTTTTTCGGACAGTGTAGTAGTCGAAATAAAAATTGATCCCCAGTCAAGCGTGATCGAAAAATGAGACGAAACACAAGAACAGCGTGCCATTTTCATCGCTGGCTTAATTGACAATTTATGACTATAATAAATTGCGGTTTCACTTGAGGCCATAATCTTTCAAACAATTATTTCAGTTTTTAGATTTCCTTCTCATATATATTGTGAACATAAAATTTTTCAATTTTCCTTCAGTAAAACAAAAGTTATGGTAGAGTTTCTGGTGTTCCAAATGGTGCAGAGCATAACGAGGTGAGTGACGTTTTTACGACTAGTTTTCCTAGCAACCACGTCGCCTCAGAGACTACTGTTACTACTAACTCACTGCTGCCGCGAAAAGAGAGTAACCAGTCAATGAGAGAGAATGAAAGAATGAATGGAAGATAATTACTGGATTTATTGAATGTAGACGAGTGCTGTATATTTTCATTACATATGTGAATGTTATGTTTATGGAGGCCAAAAATAAGACTGAAATAAAACAAAGAACAAGTGAATTTACTGGAGGCCAGGAATAATGGTGGATTACAATAGAAAAATGGAGACGTAAAAGTTAATATGGTAAAGCTTAAATATGGTAAATTAAAAAAAATAGTTGTTAAAAGATATTCTAGTAAAATAATAAAATATGTATAACTTAAAATACATTGGAGCAGTAAGAATGTTTTAAATTAAATTTATGACATTATGTAATACATTTTTAATGGTGCGATATTTAAAGATAACAATTTATTTTATCTTTTACTAGAATATTTTGCCCTTTTCCTTTCCAGTTTTAACAACTTGTGTTTTACTTTTCCATGTTTAAGCTTAACAATATCACTTTTCCTGCTCGAAGTTTTCTGTTCTAATATATATATATATATATATATATATATATATATATATATATATATATATATATTCCTCATCTTTCATTTATATGTGTATATGTGTGTGTGTGTGTGTGTGTACATTAGGCACCGCCAAAACTGGTGGGAGCAGATCAGTACTTTTTGACGGACCGTCTTTTCAAAAATCTACCAAAAATCAGGTAATTATCCGACTAATACGAAATTTTCAGCGATTATTAGGAGAAGAATGAACTCTATAACAGTGTAATTATTTTTCATAAACGATATTTATATATATATATTTGCTTACAACCCGCCCCCTGTTTTGAAGTGGGAACAAATATGCTTAAAATAATCATCTGAAACTGAACACAACATATTGTGTTGTTGTAAGGGACGGAATTAAAGATTAAAACAAAAAAAAATTGTTTGCATACCTTATTTTGACGTCTGAATATCAGAACTTCGATTGTGTTTAATTATCTCGCTTTTGAGTTTTGAAGTGTGAAATTCGGTGAATATGTTTAGTAAAATAATTAATTTAAGTTAAGCAAAACAAAAAAAAAAATTTAATATTTAGACGAAAAAAGCCATTTTAAATTTTTTGATAAATTAATTATCAATTTTTTTTAGCGAGCCGAATAATGCATGACCATTATTAAACAGGGCATGCTTTGAATAATCGATACAAAAAAAAAGTTCGATAAATATTGTGCCCTTTGTGTTAAAAATAGCATCATTCTTTTCGATCCCGTTTGAAAACGTTTGCCGCCTTTCGACTACGGTGGACCAAACGCGCTGAAATATTTTTTTAATCTGCTTTAAATTGCCCGCCCCCATTTTGGGGACCCTGGCCCCCACACACATACACATTAAATCCCAAACTCATACAAATGGTCACCCATCTGGTACTGGCCAGCCTCAGCTTAATAATACATTGAAATTTTCGTCACTGAAAAATATGTTTTTTTGGCCTGTTTGGTCTTCCATAGTTTTCTTTTTATCAAACGCAAACGTAAACAGTGTCAATATAGACTCTAGATCGACGCGAGATATCTGGTTACCTATATGAATAAGTGGAATTATTTGAAATTCAGGTACTTATATTATAATATTTTTGCATATTCTCTTAGAAAATCATCCTAAATCTTAGTTAGACAATAAATAAATTAATTAATTATTTCAAAAACCTTTTTTTTTTAATATTTATGTACGTTTTTTGTGCAAGACAAAAAATGTCAATTGTTAACTTTTTGGGAAAATATAACATTTAAAATTTAATTAAAAATTGTAGAAAAAGTTTTACATTATTCTGTTTTCTATATGATAAAATTCAGGGTTTTATCTTTCTGGAAAAAAAAAGTAACTCAGAAATAATGGATTTTAATAAATGTAATTTCGTTTTAAAAACAACAACTTTATTTTGCGGCCATTTTTGGCGGTGCCTAGTGTACATATAATGGACTCCTCCGTCGATTCCGACATATGAGGTTCCGCCACAACAACTAATGTGCTCGAAAATCCACACAGATGATTTGTTTATAGTGGCGACTGCTTTATGTTGAACCAACCACCCTTTAATATAACTAGTAACGTTTGTCGGTGCAAATAACTGCTACAGGACAGAGTATATAGAAGACCGCAATTTTTAGCATCAGTTTCTGTCTCGTAGATGTGAGTCTAAATGAAGACTGGGGATGCATCACAACCAGTGATTTAATTTGCCCCATATATCAACATGGAAATTACTACGACCTTGAGCGGCACATACAACGCCTAGCTTTTCGATATATATATATATATATATATATATATATATATATATGTATGTAAATAAAATTATTTATTTGGAAATTTAGAACAAAGAAAGGTACAATGTATTTTATCTTTGCTTAATATTGAGAACGAAGAAAACAATGAATGATGAATTTCCTATAATTTATATTGAACAGTTTAACTAAATGTACTTTATAAACGCCGAAAAGTTAGAAACTGATAAAATATCAAAAATATCGACCATAAAATGACTAATTACAGAAACTCATTTATTCACGTATGAAACCAATATATAATCTACCTATCTAGAAGAGAGCGTCAATAAGCATATCCCATATTGGCTAGTTTAATAAAAATGATATGGATCTCAACTGATTCATAATGTACGCATAAACCATATCTGGAATTATTAATTACATTTGTATTAAAATATGAAAAATGTTATTTATACATATTTGTCTTTTAATCAATATATCTCTCTTGCGTATGTACAAACACACAGGCGCACATACATACACACATACGTATATTCATATTGTAAAAGAAAGAAAAAGAATAATTTTATGTTAGGTAATAATAAAAAATGGGCACCCTGTCTCTAAGAAAATTCTCTCTCTCTCTCTCTCTCTCTCTCTCTCTCTCTATATATATATATATATATATATATATATATATATATATATATATATATTTACTTTTATGCGTAACTTCTAGATATAGCATTTTTCAAATCACATATACATCGACTGAGTTATGGTTAGTAACATATCACATTAAATTAAATCATTTTAAATAATTAGCTTGATTATATTACTTAGTCGACATAATAGCCTCGTTAATAGTGTACTATTTAAAAATATAATTTAAAACGTAATTATTTAGTATATTTTCATTTCAATTTATATGTTATTTAATTTAAATTTACTTATTGGTATCGTAAATCTGGAACCTTTTAATTTTCAAACCAGAAAACCAAGGGAATTACTCTGATAGTTTTATTCTTTTAGCACGTTATTAAATATGTTCTATAATAGATTTGTTTTCATTTCGAAATATTCTTTTAAGTTGAATTATTATTTTATTTTTAATTCGGAGGTAATTTTTTTTCGCTTATTCTTAATTATTAAGTAACCTTTTGGTACGCATGCAGAAAGTGAACTCAGAGTCCACTCGGCTTTCTCTGGAACATGTCGCCGATGAAAGCATAACAAGAAAAGAAAACCTACCTTAAATTTAAAATTTTATTAACTGTAAAGAAAAATGTTATAATCATAGATTTTGTTTTATTTTGTTTTTGCTATATATATATATAAATATATATATATATATATGTGTGTGTGTGTGTGTGTGCATGTATGTATGTATGTATGTATTTGGTACTCATGCAGAGAGTGATCCGTGCTGAAATAATAACGTTATTATTTAAAAGGGCATTCTAAACATGGGGAGGGGACTGTGTTTTGTACCTATTCTGTACTTTAACCTTACTATTGAATAAAAAAACATATGATAAAACTTTAATTAAACGTGGACATACGATTTAAAAAAATAGCGCGGATCACTCTCTGCATTAGCACCATATATTTTTTAGATAAATAATGTTAAAGATTTTTGGTCAATGTCAAGTTTCTTTCTAACTCCTCCAAAAACCTTTAAATGACGACTTTTATAGGTGTTCGGTGTTTTTTTTTTTTTGTTACAAGGTGGTCACCAGCCATCAAGGCCCGGAATCCACTCGAGGATAAGGAATTTGTTCATGTTGGACTTGACAACATCCAAGTTGTAGTCAGGTGGGAAACAGGCAGACGGAACAAAGTTCCACAGGCGTGCACTTCTAAAAAAGAAACTTTGTTCATGGAATCTACGCTTTGCGTTTGGCACAGATAAAGAGTGGGGAAAATTTTTGATAAGGGTTTCAGCTAGACGGGTGTTTTTCGTGAAAGATCGGGATGGGACTCAGATAAGCACCTGCTATGGAAGTAACAATTAAACAAAGGCTCGCAACGTCTCTCCTGTGGTGCTGAAGACGAATATCACATTTAAATTTGGGACATGATATGAAGACATTACTTTTTCAAAATGTCGGGGAGCACTGTCCTCTATAAATTTGACGTAAAATGAACACCCACTTTCTGGCCAGCTAATAATGTATTCATATCATAAACAAATTTTACTGTGATTTTCGTTTTTAGCAACCCCGAAAATCGGCGCTGGTTTTCTTTTTTTTAACTGAGAGATTCGTTCATTTTTTTAATAAGTTAGGACGCTAATATTGCGGTCAGTAAGCTTATATGAGCGTTTATTTTAGGTGGGTATTCAATTATAGAACTTGTATAGTTTTAACAGGTGCTTCTGTAGTTGAAGTAACCGTTTTTCCGTAAGTAACGTGCCGACGTTAACCATGAAGACATATAGTATCTAACATAATCACTACAGTTTGGCAAGCAAGATGGCCGCCCGTGCATTTACTGAAAAACACTAAAAAGAGCCAAACGAGCCAAAATATGCCCCAGGCCTCCTTTTACTTTCTCATGATTGGACAAATAATTATTTCTATGATTAAAAAAAGACATCTGTTTTCGTTTTTTTACACAAACCGATTTTTTTTCTTCTGACACAAAAGAAATAAGTTAAAGGTGAAAGGAAATTAGTTAAAAAAATTTTAAAAATTAGTTAAAAGAAATTATGTAAATATAAAAATAAATTAGTTAAAATTTATAAAAATTAGTGAAAAGTTTAAAAAATTAGTTAGAAATTAAAAGAAATTAGTAAAAGTCAAAAATAATTAGTGGAAAGTTTTAAAAAAAGTTAAAAGTTAAAAGAAATTAGTTAAAACTTAAAATAAATTGATTAAAATTTTAAAAAATAAGTTAACAGTTAAAGACTTACGTTAAAAAGTAAAATTAATTAGTTACAAGTTAAAAAAAATTGGTTAAAATTAAAACAAATTAGGTAAAAGTTAAGAGAAATAAGTTAAAAGACATTAGGTAAAAAGTTAAAAGAAATCAGTTAAAAATTAGAGGAAATAAGTTAAACTTTAAAAGGAATTTGTTAAACAGTAAAAGAAATTAGTTAAATGTTAAGAGAAATTAGTTTAAACCAAAAGAAATTTGTTAAAAGTAAATAGAAATTAGTTAAAAGTTTAGAAAAGTAGGTAAAAGTTAAAGGAAATTAGTTAAAATTTAAAAGAAATTAGTTAAAAGTTAAAGAAAATTAGGAAAATATTAAAAAGAATTAGTTAAAATGAAAAGCCATGAGTTAAAGGTTAAAATAAATAAGATAAAAGTTTAGAAAATGAGTTAAAAGTAAAAAAGAAATTGGTTAAAAGTTAAAACAAATAGTTAAAAGTTAAAATTAGTTGAAATTTTAAACAAATTAGTTAAAATGTAAAAGAAAATTAATTACAAGTAAAAAAAATAGTTTAAATTAAAAGAAATTAGTTAACATTAAAAGAAATTAGGTAAAAGTTTAAAAAAAACTAATTAAAAGTTAAAAGAAATTAGGTAAAAGTTAAAGGAAATTAGTTAAACGTTAAAAGAAATTAGTTAAACTTAAAAGAAATTTGTTTAAATCAATAGAAATAAGTTAAAAGTTAAAAGAAATTAGTTAAAAGTTAAAAGAAATTAGTTAAAAGTTAAAAGAAATTAGTTAAAACAGACAGAAACTAGTTAAACGTTAAAAGAAATTAGTTAAACGTTAAAAGAAATAAGGTAAATGTTAAAAGAAATTAGTTAAAATTTAAAAGATATTAGTGAAAAGTTTAAAGAAATAAGTTAAAAGTACATAGTTAAAAGAAATTAGCCGAAGTAAAATTTGTTAAGAAAATTCACTTCAGGTATCATTAAAAATGGGTGTGTAACTCTTCAGAACAGTGTCAGAAGCTATGGAACAACATATACAAGCAAATATCCTTGTTTACGACGGTTTATATAGGCGTCAGCAAGTACAATTAAATTCCAATTTAATAATATGTGATTTTGTAACCTGTATTTAAATTAATATTTTATGTTTTAAGCTCTGTTTATTGATATATTTTTCAAACAATGTAGTCCAAGATAAATAATTTGAAGGGTTTCCTTTTAGAGCGTATAATCTCTTACTCGATAGAAACCATCATGAACGAGTGGGGCATAAAGTAAAGTTTGTTTAAGCTATTAAATTATTATTTTATGATTGGCACCTTAATTCAGTGTTTTACAAGTTGTTTATATTACGTAGGGAATATTGTAGATATTAGGAAAATAAATTAATTTTAAAAAGCCCGCGTGCCCCGCGTTCTTGCAGAATCGATTTTCTTAACAACAGAAAAAATAAAATCGTGACGGTCAGCTGATTTTATGCTCAATTGTAACGCTAGAGTAAGGCGATTCTCGCTGTTGCTCTTACAACTAGATTCATAAAACCAAAGCTTTGAAAGACCGGGCAATTCGCTCGAAGAAATCGGGTCGTACATACGTACCACGTGAAGAAGTTGCGGATTATTATTATTATTATTATTATTATTATTATTATTATTATTATTATTATTAATATTTTGTTTTACATGGCGGTCACCACTTATCAAGGCCCGAAAGCCACGCAGGGATTAGGGTGATTCGGTGTACTGTCATCAATGAGATATACTTGTAGTTATCATTAGTATTGGGGGTTTTGATAGGGTGTCTTACTTAAGGGGGCGGTTTGTCAGGAGTTTGTTTATGTTGGACTTGAAGACGTCCAAGTTGTAGTCAGGTGGGAAACAGCCAAGCTGCAGAGGGTTCCACTGGCGTGCAGTTCTAAGACAGAAGCTTTGCTCATGGAATCTACGTTTGGATTTAGACACAGATCAAGAGTGGGGGAAATTATTGACAGTAGTTCCAGCCAGACGGGTGTTTCTCCTGAAAAATTGGCTAGGGGGGACGAGTGATTGAAGCTTGTTCAGTAAATTACATTATGTAACCTTTTTTAGTAATAGTTGAAGTTCACTCACTTTATCGGCAGAATCATCTGCTTAAATTTTACTATTAAAATTCCTAGCTAATGTTACAATCTTCATTCATCTCAGTCGGTAGTATAGTCTATATAATAGCTTTCATAAACGTTATAAATTAAGCAAAAACATAGTAAAAATTAGGTGTTAAATTTTATTTACTTTGTGATAGCATACAGGTATACGTGACAATACCTAACCCCACTTCTGCCATGTAAGCTAGGCGAGAACTATGTAAATTCGCTTCTCTCGGTCATACTTTCTGATAATTCAGCATCTCAGTTTAGCAGGTTTTAGTGTCAGTGACGCGTCTGTAGAGACAACTCTATTTAAGTTAGTTCTACATTAACGCGGGGATTACCTTTTATACTCTATTCATGACATGCGCATTTCAGTTTGGTACACAGTTCAAAGAATTTGAAAAAAAGACCATGGATATCACAATTCCATCCGATATGAGTTCGTACGAAACAACAACATACAAAATAACTCAACAACGTTTTTAACATGATGAAATCATCTCCGTGAATACATTTGAAAAAAAGGAATGAACAGCAACAGAAACGTAGCAGGTGTATTTTCTATGTTAATAACCTTATTTTCTATGTTAATAACCTTATTTTCTATGTTAATAACCTGGAGAACAAATCTATAAAATAAATATTGATCTTATGCTGGTGTTGATTTCACCAACATCCTTCCTAAGCATATATATATATATATATATATATATATATATATATATATATATATGAGGAGAAATTTGTTTAATGTGTATCGATTTTTCCGAGATCTCTTGCTCCGTAGTTTATTGTTCTGTGCTTCTCTAATAGAAATTAAAATGTTAATCTACAATTTGGAGCAATTTCCACATAAATTATGTAATTGATCCATTACTGATTTTAATCATATTATGCATATTTTAATTAGTTTACTAATCATTGCATCCATTATTAATTAATTTATTTATTGTATTTCTGTTTTAGAGTTTAATTCGTTTGCAATTTTTTACTCCGTAAAATAATTCAAAAACAACGTGGGTTATAAAAATATGTTCTTCGCCTATTCTTCTATACGCCATTTTGAATTTTGTTGTTAGAACTATTTTTTTATATTTTATATTCCTCAAAATCACAAAAAACTAAGAATTTAATTTTAATTGTATCAATGATGATTTCATTTTATTTTTTCTCGTTTCACTTGAAATAATAATAACATAATTGAATTTATTCTGGATGGAAAATCACAAGAAAACATGTCCGATGAAGTGATCTTCATTAATTAGATTTGAATTCAGATTGACTTTTTCATTGAATATTTATTTTACATTTCTTTTGTATTCATGTGCTTTTATGTTTGTGATTCTGATTAGATGTTACTATAGATTGTATTGCTTTTATTACTTCATTCGTTCTGTTTATTTTTTTCTAATTTTAAAATCGAATTCTGTATCGACCGTTATTTTCTGATATTTTGATGTGCTTAGTAATTACAAAATCTGCATTTCATATCATAATTATAATTGAAACGAGAGTATACATTTTTTTTTAAAGTTTCATCAATAATTAAAGGGGAATGTGCAAATTTAAATGTTAATTAAGAAATTGGCACTAATTTTACCATGTGATTTACTTAGTAGCCATTATACACCTTCCCAGAAATGTACCAAGTTATAGAACACTCAATAAAAGATGAGCGACAGCAAAAATTTAAAACGTGGTAGATGACGATTCCTTGCAAATTTCGAATAACGGGTAAGTAAACTAATAAAAATCAGTAACGAATGTAAAACATTCTCTTTGTGTTCGAATATGATTAATACAGATTATTTTAATATATTTTCAATCGAAGGAAATCAAACTTCCACATATTAGAACAGAGAAAATGTAACCTAGGACACCGATTATATAACTGAAATTCGTTGTGTTCATGTCAGTATTATTTACACTTGGACAAGCACTTACAAACAGTTTGGGGATATGCCAAATAAGCTCAAGACGTTAATAATGGAAAAGGCATTACACATACAGCAGAGCATTTTGTTGCAACAAAAATGCCTGAGGAATTCAGTAACATTCCCAAGTGGGCTTTTGGATTGTATTAAAAAATACTTCAGCCCAACAATGAAAAGCAAGTTTTGTCATAACTGCAAAACAGCTGCGAATTTATTATCGAAGATGATAATTCGACTGGCATGAATTGGCAAAAATAAATATGTCCACTATGTCAGTATCTCCTTACTCGTCAATGGCAATAAATCTTGTTTTTGAGACAATCAAAAGAAAAAAGTGTCAGCAAGTTTTAATTGAGTAAAAGTAATCGCCGATAATGACATGAGAAAATCATCCACTTTTGCGCTTTGTTTCAATCAATAACTATGGCTGACCTTTATATACGCTTTATATCTCATCCAAGTGAGCGTTAAACATATTTAATATAAAATGTCCGGCTCCGTAAATTACCGCTTGATGTATCTACGTTAGGTGAAGCCTGAAAATATTTAAATGCAATAAAGGTGGCTGGCTTAAACAAGTTTTGAATCCGTGGAAATTATTCAACAATAAAGAGTCTTTTAAGAGTCGAGATTAGCTCAAATTTAACGATTTACCAATCAATGCAGGCTTGAATTCAACATTTTCCTAGCTTCTATTGCTTAGTGGATATGTCCAGAAATCACGTGTGAAATAACGTGCGGTTTTTACTTGGGGGAGAATATAGAGAGAAGACAAAGGAGAACAGAAATATACACGTGTTCATTTTGTGTTTATATTTTTCTCATATCCATGTCTTTCTTTCAATCTATCTATCTATCTATCTCTATCTATATACTCATCGATATCTATCTATCTATCTATCTATCTATATATATATATATATATGTGTGTGTGTGTGTGTGTGTGTGTGTGTGTGTGTGTGTGTGTACTATATATAATTACTTTAATATCACCCAAACATAAAGTTAGGAATGTATATATAATGTGTGCGTGTCTGTACATATAAATATATATATATATATGTGTGTGTGTGTGTATGTGTGTGCACGCGCGTATGTTTATGGGAAAATATGTTTATTTCATTATATTTCACCTTTTATATATATCTTTTTATTAATGAAGTTCGATGCAACTACATAGCATTTATTGTATAAAACTTACCTATCTGTTTAAAGGTATGTCTATCTATCTATCTATCTATCTATCTATCTATGTTTGCCTAAAAAATTTCCTGGCGGCATTGGATTCGGTCAAAGCCGGTACCGCCTGAAAAGGCGATGTCTCGGGAGATTAATATGTGGGAATTAGAAAAAAGGCGGTTAATTATTTCCTATAGAAATAAAGGTTTGCAATGAGAGAGTAGCTAAATCTCGTTCCTTCATGAAATTGTTTCCAAAGACGCATGCGCGCAAAAGTTCTTTCTTGAATTAGTTTAAATAGAAAAAGAAAACGACGTTACTTCGCTGACAGAGCCATTGTCTTAAGGCGGCACGTTCACGCCTACATATCGAACATTTTTTTTTTCGATTTAAAAAGTTAAAATATTTAAACAGGGTTATTTATGCCAGTTTTTTTTTTTCGCTTATTCTTTATTTTTCCTTGTTTTCTTCACGGTCACTTTTTTATTGGTTTTTGCTTTTGTTTTTTTCGATTTACAAAGGTTTTAACATTTAAACTGGCTTAATTATGCCATTTTTTCTTTCACTTTTCTTCTTTTTTTTTTTTTGCTCTTTCATTATTGTTTTGATTTACCGCACACACCTCACCGCACCCGCTCAACGACGGTTACCCCTGCTAGTATACAAATAAATAACATACTTCAAAGACGGTGCCCATCTTCCCGTTTATTTATTTTTGCATGTTTAAATGTGCAATAGATGTTTCGTAGCGCAGGACCAACTATATAAATAATATTATATTTTTTTAATATTTTTCGTTTGCCTCATCAGAATATAGGAACTCATCAATTTTAAAAGAAAATTAAAAAGATATTGGCGTGATTCCATAAAACTAAAACAAATTGAAGGGTAGTTGTATATAAACGCCATCTTTGATATATATATATATACATATATATATATATATAGTAATTTATAAAATATATATGGTGATTAAGCTACACTGAATATTCGGCGTTTCATCCACCATAGGATTCGCCAGGCTTATGCGCGAATTCTGTGGTTGTTTCTCGTTTTTATATATCTTGAGGATTTTAGTTAGCCAATCAGCTTTCTAGTATATATATATGTATGTATGTGTGCATGTATGTGTGTACACATATGTATATTTATATATTAAAAAGAAAGAGCAGACATTAGGAAAATCGTCTGCCTTAAACCACTAACCTAGTTCTAAAACAGATCCTTTGTTCGATAAAATGCATGCCCATTGGCTGAGAAGAAGGGGCGCGGTGGATACCAGAAAGCTGATTGGCTAACTAAAATCCTCAACATATATAAAAACGAGAAACAACCACAGAATTCGCGCAGAAGCCTGACGAATCCTATAGTGGATGAAACGCCGAATATTCAGTGTAGCTTAATCGCCATATATATTTTATAAAATACTAACTAGCTCTACCTACGTATTGAGCACTTTTGAAGTAAATACTTAATGTTTACCCATAAATCTATACTTTCGTATATTAATTTTATGTGAGTAAATGAAGTAGTTATATTATATATATATATATATATATATATATATATATATATATATATATATGAACCCTATTTCGGGGTCAACGGCCAACTAGCACCGTCTGTGTTTGTGTGTATGTATATGTGTTTTGGGGTGGAGAGGGATTCTGTAAGCCTTGGTGAAGGCAACCTTTCTAGGAGAAGCAAATCTCTGATTTAAAAAACCATAAAGCGAGAGACCAGTACCCGCATTAAGCTGGTCTGCAGTTTAACTTGTTGCTGGCTATCTTGCTCTTTCTTATTGCTGGATCTCAAGATTTTGAACCGAGAGAAAGAGACTTAGCTGTCGTAAAAAGCTAAGACTATGTAACATCATCTGTGTATAGATACTCCCTCATGCATTCGTCTATTAAAATTGTCCTGTGGCGATGGAAGTCATTTTTGGGCTCATGAACTTTAAGTGTCTGAGGGAGTGGCACTCGTCTGACAAGACGTTGCAATCATAATGTATATATATATATATATATATATATATAGAGAGAGAGAGAGAGAGAGAGAGAGAGAGAAAGAGAGAGAGAGAAAGAGAGAGATTCTTAATAAGTTTCCTAACATTTTTTCATATGGTTACTTTTATTCATAGATGAAACTCTAGTCCTCTTCGACGTAATTTCCTCCGGCTGCATCCCCCTTGTTGATCCATTTCCAAAATTTCCTGGAAGGCCTCAAGGACTTCTTTTTGTGTTAACGAATAAATGGCCCTCGTCACAGCGTCTTTCATTTCCATTGTCTCAAACCGACAAGTCTATGATTATCTTTAATTAATTACGTTTAATCAGGGTAGTTTAATTACGTGTAATTATATTCATGAAGATATTCTACATGATTTATACTCACATAACATTTGCGTAAAAAGATTATAGTAAACACAAACCTCGATCACACACACACACACACACATACACACACACATATATATTTGTTTAAAATATTGCCTACAAACTCCCGTGAATTTTTGGTTCACATACATAGAACTTTATATAAAAACTACTAGAACTCATACGAAACTTTATATATATTTTTTTTTAGTAAGGGCAAATTGGTGAAAAAGTGTTAAAATTAAAAAAAGGCCGAACACGATCAGGACGAATATGCGAAACCTAATTGATTGATGTTTTCAGCTTTAGCCTTGCAGCCAAAATGTCTTCATAGCTCATGCAACGTAAAAGGAAAAAAAAAAGGAAATCTTAAGCTAAACGTTTTGCTTTCGATTCTCTGTGGTGGCGTACGAGTCATATTTTTTTAAAACTGTTAAAATCATTACTATCCATGAGATCAAATAAAATATAATAATGAATACAAAATTTGCATTAATCAAAATATCATATTTAAGCGTATTGTACGACCATTAATGGCCGATTAGAAAAATATAATATATGTGTGTAAATAAATACATATATATATATATATATATATATATATGTGTGTGCGTCTGTGTATGTATAAGATTAACTGTGCACATACAGAGAGTAAATTCGGCATTTATAATCTTCTATCTAAAAAATTGCCGAATAATTAACAGGCTTCACTGAACTCAAATTCATATCCTGCGGCGATAATAAAAACTCAGAGAAGTAGAAGGAATGACATCACAGACACAACATTTTTAATGAACTGAACACGAATTTTTTAAAGTACGAATGTTCTCAAAATTCTGTATTTCTATCCAAATTTATATATATATATAGGGTGATCCCCCCAAAAAAGCAAAAGCTAAATGGAGGCTATATAGAACGTATGTTGTAGAACGGAGAAAAAAAAGCCAAAGACCCTAGTGTTTTGATAGGATGTTTTGAATGTAATGAACTAGTTATGACTAAAGTTTCATTTCATTCGGACAAAACACTAGGAAACGAGGTCTAATTAGAGTTATTTTGGTCACCTTGTACGCACACACACACACATGCACCTCCCCACACATTACATATATATATATATATACATATATATATATATATATATATATATATATATATATATATATATACATACATATATATTAATATAATTTTCAAAGTAGTGATCAAATTGTTTAAAATACATAGCCGGTCAGAGATTACGAGCGTTGATCACATGGACCGGAAAATAGAATTGCCGACTATCAACGAAATGGTTGTACGTTCGATTCCTGGCTCAGACTGGGACATTGTCTATCACTAATGAAGGATTGTGATGCAGCAAACCCGTCTATCTATGATACTTCGGAGGACAATTTTTTTTATATGTTATTAAGTAAACCTACATCTGCTTTTTGTTAATACAAACTTAAACTTGACATACTTAAATAACGACCATTGGAAAAGACGCAAACATTTATACATATTATTAAAATTTGAAAATCATTTATTCATTAGATAAATGTATTTCATTTTTAAGTTCAACCACCATATATAGTGGTAATGAGAGCCAATTGTTTTTCAGGATCAAGTTTTATTAGTTACTTTAACGAATATTTATAGGAATTTGCTGGCATTAGATTTGAAGTTCACGAAATATTAATCTACATAGAAGCGATCTCGTAGCAATGTGTTCGAGATATGAGGCTCTGCAAAAAAGTTATCTTCATCAAGATTATACCTGGCACTAGGAACACCGAAGCGAGAAAGGGAATCGTGTTTCATCTTAGTAGGAAGTCGAATGTGTCATTTGAATTCACTGAAGAAAAAACAGTATTGGAACTCAGTCGAGCTTCATTCTATGAAACAATTATATCAATATCCTAAACATGAGCGGCAGTTACCTAATAAAAATTGCAATTTAAAAAACTAAGTATAGAAACCCGTCCGATGAATATGCCGAAAAGACGAAACCTTTCATTCATTAAATTAAATACTTTAAAAAAACAGTAATTTTTCATTATTAACTAGCAGGTCACTCACGGGCAATCATCAAAGATTACACCCTGAAATCCATGTTACAACAAATCTCAGGTATTCATTACTACCCAGAACGTACGATAACATTCGCAAATGAATTTGCATCCATTGCCATCCATGTACTGCTGGCAATGTTATTTGTTCTTGGAGTCTGCCCAAGATCCCAGGCCTATTCACACTCATGCAGTAGTGGTATTTCTTGTGACATCTTTCCTCGGCCTTTCCTTGACCCTTCTCGACTAAATGTGTCGTGTCAGTCGATGACGATAATACACTAAGTTTTTTTGGTAAGGGGACTATTTCACTTACAATTGTGTAATTCGAGTTTTCATCTTGATGCAATATTCTTGTATCTTTTTTGCTTATTTGTTTTACTTCTGCTATAGTTTTTATTTAGCCGGTCAGCGTTTGCATCTTATGCGGATAAGTTTCCACATTGGAGAGTTTTCTTTAAGATTCAGCTGTTTTTAGCATAAACTGCTGTGTGTAATCTCAGTCTTTTCCTTGAGTCCGATTTCCCGTAATCCTTCATTATGTGTACTCACTAGGATATTATCGTATTACTATATAATACATACATAATATATATATATATATATATATGTGTGTGTATGTGTGTGTGTATGTATATATATATATATCTGAGTGACAAGCATTCTAAGATAGCAATAACTCTCCACTTC
Source organism: Euprymna scolopes (assembly GCF_053919585.1). NCBI lineage: Eukaryota > Metazoa > Mollusca > Cephalopoda > Sepiida > Sepiolidae > Euprymna > Euprymna scolopes. Next base: position 29,166,660 of record NC_136500.1, read on the forward strand.
TTTTGATAAGATTTGCATATGAATTTACATCATTGGAACAGCCGCTTGCCATTGACTCTTCATTATTCGTATTCCTTGAGAACGCAGTACTTTTTCACTCGAAAAGCAGAGCTCTAGTGCATACTTAATTATTATTATTATTAATTATTATCATTAATAATAATGGTAATCATAATAATAATAATAATAATAATACTATTAATAAAATCATGATAATATGTATACAGGAAACAAACGTGCTAGATTGGATGACAAACCGCAGAACAACGCTAATACAGAATAGCACAGAGAAAGGAAACAGTCCCAGCAACTGTGGACCCATCACGTACTTACACACTACATGGAAAATTCTGACAGCCCAACTGAGAGAACAGTTCTACCACTCCCATAATAATCGTGAACTTCTCCCAGAGGAACAGAAAGGATACCAGAAAAAACGGGAACACATGAGCTGCTATACATAGATCAAAAGATTCGAAAGGAGGTCAAAAAAGAAGAAAGTATTTAGCTATTGCATGAATTGACAACAAAACGCATAGGATAAGATCCCGCAAACGTGGATGATAGAATTCTTAAAATGTATACAATAACAAGCAGCGTGGTAGAAAATGCAATGAGAACATGGAGACTCGAACTGACCACTGAGGGACAACAAATAACAGAAATCAACATTCAAAGAGGCATCTTCCAAGGAGATTTACTGTCACCATTGCTGTTCATCATAGCCATGATGCCCCTGAAGAACATACTGAGAAACTGACAAGCTGCATACAAGTTCTCTAATACGGAGGAAAATATGAACCACCTGATGTACATAGTCGATCTGAAACTTTTTGCAGGAACCGAAAAGAAACTAAAGACATTACTAAATACAATCTGGATCTTCCGCCAGGATATCCAAATTGAGTTTGGTATGGAAAAGTGTGCAATTATAAAAAAGGAGACAGCAGAAGGCATGGAACTACCCAACCAAACGGAGGGGCCTAGGGGAACAAGACGCCTATAAATACTTGGAAGTACTGGAAGCAGACACTATCAAAGCCACAGAAATGAAAGAGAGAATTGGAAAAGAATACCTCAAGAGAACAAGAAAGCGTTGGCACATCTGGGCAGGAGCTGCTAGAAGCAGCTTATCCTGCCTGGACAAAGTTCAAAATAGACTTTGTAACTTAGTGGGGGGTGTCTTTTTCACTTCACTGCAACTCTTTTCCACTAAAGAGCCGTTGCGAGCATGTATCTGCAACTTATTTTCATGGCAAGTGCTTATCTGAGCTTCAATCTATGGTCCCCCTCCTCCAACCGTTCACGAAACACACTCGTCTACCTTAAACCACTATCAATAATTTCCTCCAATCTTTATCTGCCTAAATCTAAACGTAGATTCCATGAATAAAACGTATTTCTTAGAACAGCATGCCTGTGGAATTCTCTTCAGTGTGGCTGCTTTCCAGCTTACTGCAATCTGATTTTCTTAAAGTCCAACGTAAACAAGTTCTTGATGAACCGTCCCTCTAAGTAATCCAATTTACAAAGGTGCCACTACTTATGTTTACTACGCTACAATCACATTGACTAATGTATACTCATTAACTTTTACTCTCGAGTGACCTCCGGGCCTTGATAAGTGAAGATTCCTGTGTAGAAAAATACACAGAATGCCAAGCAGCACTACATTACATATGAAAGATGACGATGTGGAATTTCCTCGGGTCCCGCTAGTTATTATTATTATTATTATTATTATTATTATTATTATTATTATTATTATTATTATTACAGTTTAGCAGCAATATTCAACAGAAAAAAAAAACTTTCGTACACTTTATCTGGATTAAAACCTATTAGATTAGTATGATGGAAAAACGCAAGCATGATACACCATTAATAAAGAAACGATAATATCTAATACAATAAATGGAATAGTTTAAAAGAAGAGAAATATATTGACGCTGATATCTGGAAGAAAGGAAAGATAAGATTCAAATGATTAAACGGAAAAGAAAATCAATTATCAATATCGATGAATCAATAAAGAATAAAATAAAATCAAATTCGATAAAAATCGAAATAAAAAGAAGATAACGTAATGAGCAACTGTCGTTTCTAAGAAAAATAATTGCTAAGATAAATACTGACGTACGTAGGACCTCTTAGTAAGACGTGTGGACGTATATAAACTGCGATTTCAAACAGGTATGTGAGAGACCAGAGCACATTCTGGGCATGATTAATTCGGAAGCAAAACAAAATACTGACTAAATGTCACAGTGATGGCCATTTTTTTTTACACAGAGATCACCACTTATCGAAGCCCGGAAGCCACACAGGGATAAGGGTTATTGCAAGTACATTACGTCAGTGTGGAGATTTGATGAAGTTTTTAATTAAGGGGGCGGTCCATTAGGAATTTGTTAACATTGGACTTGAAGACATCCAAGTTGTAGTCCGGAGGGAAGCAGGCAGACGAAACAGAGTTCCACAGGCGTGCAGTTCTAAGAAAGAAGCTTTGTTCATGGAATCCGCGTTTTTATTTAGGCACAGATATAGAGTGGGGGAAATTTATCATAGTGGATTCAGCTAGACGGGTGTTTTTCGTGAAAGATTGGCGAGGGGGGACCAGAAATTGCAGTTCAGACGAGCACCTGCCATGAAAATAACGATAAAACAAGGATAGGCTCGCAACGTCTCTTCTGTGGGAGAGAGGTTGCAGGGTAGAGAAAAGGGCATCCCCCACTAAGCCACGAAGTCTATTTTGTACTCTGTCAAGGCAGGATAGCCTGTTTTTAGCAGCTCCTGCCCAGATATGGCAACAGTATTCCATCCTTCGTAATTAGATATTGTTATTCACTAATCACTATAGTTTCATCCGTTATATTTACTTAGTTTCGTGTTTTGTGCGTTTCCAGAGACTCTAAATGGTACAACATCATATCCGCAATCTTTGTTGTCGTTTAAAATTTTTCGCTCGAAACTCCGTGTATGTCAAGCATAATGGATGTTTTAAACTAAGTTAAAACACTATAACTTTACAGGTGGTTAGAAAAGTAACATATCCGTCTTTTAATTATATTTTATTGTTATATATTTGTTTTTTACGTCATTCCCTGTATGTTGTGCATTACCGAACATGTCCTAAATTATATTCCACTGGTAATCATATCAGCATTTTTCCAAGAAATGTTTTTGATTCACGCCTAGAATAATATAGTATAAACGAACTGAACCGTGCAAGACCAATCAATCGTGCTATATATTTGTCCATCAGAAATACACACATTTCTATATATTATAATAGTGAATTTGTCTCTGTGTGTGAGTGTGTGACAGTCTCTGCAAAGGACATTTTTATCCAGTTAAATAGCTGATCAACGTATTATGATTGAAAAACTGTACTTTTTCACCTTATGTGTATCCTATACGTATGAGCAACTATACATTTATACGTTTAAATGCATTGATTTTTAATGTTTTGGTAACTATGTATACTTAGAGCTAGAATTTTGTTTCAATTCTAGCTGATTGTGCTCAAGTCATTATTTGAGTATTTTTTGACATCACCACTATATATTGGGTGCAATATAATGATTAATAAGGAATTGTCTCTAATAATTTATTTGAAAACTGCATAAAATAAAATATAATATTTAAGCGTATTTTACGATTGGGAATCGCCGGGGGTTTTCTATTATTCTAAAAACCTCGAGAAAATTGAAAATCTAAAATCAATATTAACAGTCCGTGAAAACGCCCCAGAGATAAAATTTAATAATCCATGAAAATAATAAAAATTGCATCATCCGTTTACTTAATTTGATCGTAATTTTTCATGCGTCATTGCATTTCGAGAAGTGGCTTTGTTTGTCTCCATTGCGATATTCAGAGATTGTGTAACGTGATCGCTACACTGTTACCGTATCCTTTCAACTACTCGGACGTGCACTTGACCGCAAACGGACAAAATAAAAAAAATAAAAAGAACGTAAGAAAAATCCGACTCCGTACTTTTTTTCAAAAGAGCAAATGAAATGTATTTATTCGTGATTTTACCAAAAATAACGCACTTGATTATCTTTCCAAAATCTGTTCGCAGACACATATGTTTACGACGGTCTGCCGTATAACGTACTTTTTAAACGTATCTCTCCCCTGCCGCGTTACACCGGCCTTAGTTAGCACTTTCTTGTCCTTACGTTTAGACGTTCATCTTTTCAGACACACACTTTGATTCTCTTTTTGACCACGTGGTATATTTTTATGTAAAAAAAATAGAAAATTTAAACGTATTTTTAAATACATCTGAACGCAACATTTTCATACGTGTAAGCTGGGAAACTCGGTTAACTGCTTAAATAGCGAGGATATAATTTCCATAGAATTGGAGTTGGGAATTACAGCATATTTGTGCAATAATAATGTTTGAATATTAACAGTATTTTACAAAAACAGTTAAATCCATGCAATACCGAATCATAGTTTTAATAGTCTTTAATGTTTATTGATCCCGAGTCTGTAATTCACAAAAATAAAAAAAGGAATATTTTGATTTTAGTAATAAAGTCAGTTTATTGCTTATTGACAGTCTCCATAACGCTCATGTTATTTTGTTGATTGTATTTCAAGATACATATATACATTATGTCGGTTGTGTGAGGATTTGTCGTGTAGCTTTTTCCTTTCATATTCTCACATCAACCCTCAATTCCCTCCTATCATCTTATCAGCCATAACAATTATATTTCTCCTTGCTCGTTTAATAGATTTTTACGTCAACTGCCCAAACTTCCTGTGTGAAAATTTGACTAAACTAGTAAGCATGAACGTTTGCCAAGTCCTATGAATCACATCTCTTTCTAATACCCAGTTACTTTTAACGAAACTATTTGATTGGACGCTAGTAAATTTATTTTTTTATATAGTCGCCGCCCCTCTTTTATCTCTTAATGACGCAGTCTTTTATTTTTTTTTTTGGCGAGATTTATTCAAGCCAGTTTCGGCCTATTTTTTCTTTTAAATTCTCCGCCTTTTGGTTGATGAAATTATTCGAGACGGTTACGGTAGACACGTTACCCAACGGTCCACAGGGAGTATTCGTACGCATAACATGGTAAGAAATCACTATCTCATTCAACAATTATGTCATTCCCCTTTTACTATCACAATACAATTTGACCTATAATGTAAAATCAGTAGTTCTACTATGTAACGCGAACACTTTTTATTCACTTACTACTTTTATAATTTCCGCTATCGTCTTAGCTACTTTATTTGTTAATCCAATTTTGAAAGCCATTGTCACAAATTTTTATATCCCCATCATCTTTAATAGCTAAGTAATGTTTCAACACAAAGAAGTTTAATTCGTTGTCCGCATTCTCTGAGAAAATGTTTTACTGTCGACAGAAAAAATTCGTCGCTATTTACCATCTCTATCTCCTTACTCGAGGACTAAGCAAACGAATTTTTTAGTGGGCACTTACCTTCTTCAACAATAGAAATGCAAGCTTATTAGTCTTATCGTCATAAAAAGTTTCAGTTTAAAAGGATAAATTCCCTCAAGATAAGTGTCTTAATTGTAAGACACGCATTTTTGTTGCTATTTATTTTAAAGTTAAAAGGACTTAAAATTTGAATAGTTCAGTGTTCAGTATTTATCTGAATCCAAGTCAGAAAATACCGATAAATAAAAGCACCAGATGAAATAAGAAACTTCGCCAATAAATAAAAAAACGTCGCTGAGAATATTAGCAAAGAATGTGTTTGTGTTTTCTTTGTCAGTCTCTAATTAAAATGAAAAGTAAATATAAAAATGGTGTCTTCATATTTAATATTTTTTTTTACAATCGCAGCATAATTAGTCAATTCAAAATAATCCATAATTTCATGAATAAAATATCGAAATATCATTATTTTATCCTAGAATAAAGTAAATCTATTATAAAATGTATTTTTCACATGTTATCATTTTCTCAACGTTTATTCACGTTTTGCAAATGTGTTTTTTAATGAATTTAAAACTTTAGTAATACGTTAAAAACATTTGAAAAATATGTATATATTAATCAATCCCATCCAATAGAAAATAACTCAATCTTAATAACGATTTACAAAAATATGCTCAAGTTAGATGGTTCATACCAAATGCTATTTAAAACAAAAATTATAATGAAAATGAAAAATATATCTTATAATAATAATAATAATAATGCATAACTTAATCCTAATAAACAGTTAATAAAACATTTTAAAAAACACTTTGAAATGAGTTAAAACATATTTTATAGGAAACTCTATATAAGTGGATAGTCCTAAATCAAGAAAAAAAGCAAGAAAAAAAGGAAGTAAATGCATATAGTAAAATACAAGTAAATATACATACAAGATATGAAAGTGTGGGTAGATTGATATATTAGATAGATAGGAAAGTTTAAAGAATAAAGCAGAAAATGCAGATGAAAAACCGGCCATGCAAAGGAGAAATAATAAATAAATAAAGGATTATTAAATTATAAAGTATTAAGAAGTATGTAGAAAAAAACGATAAAGTTAAAGAAAAAAAATTGTATATCTATATAGAAGGTAAAAGTAATAACTATGTAATTTCAAAATTGTCATAATTACATTTGGACTTATGTTTACAGAAAGAGATCAGTTCATTTTTAGAATTCATTATATTGTAACTTTGAGGGAATTAATTATAGTTATAGATTCGGCTGTGCAGATTCGACATGAGTATAAGAGTTAAGCTCTATTTCCTATTTGGTCTTATCGAGCTTTTATATCTGGCTGAGATAACTTTATAAATATTAATTCTTTAATATTTATAATATACTTTAATTTTACCATCTTGTATCATTTTGGTAAATTTAATTGTAATTTTTATTATATATATATATATATATATAGCTTAGCGCGTTAGAAGAAAAGAGAGAGTCCAATTCTATAAGAGGACATATATAGGGACAATATAAAGCTCAACAAGTCTCATTGAAACTTATATAGGATAACAATAGGAATGGTAACTGTTGTGGAGACGACCACTAATTAGCATACGTGTGGGAGCAAGATATAGATAAAGGTATCAAGTCAGTAAGACCGGGGAGCTGTCTTCGAACGCCGGATAGGCAAGACGCATGTGGCGGTTGCTCCATGAAAGATTTAACACGCCCCCTGCCGGAAATCTTTCAACTGCAGTACAACTGCACATTTGTAAATATGTATTATCTTTTCGTCTTTATATATATTTTTTTACCTTTACTTTCTGCGTTCGTGTTGTTATTGATACAGACACAACAGCAAATGAATTCTCAAAAACTATATATTGGTAAATATAGATTGGTTTATTTATTCAATAAGGGAATATAAAAAATAAGTTGGGACATAGAATGGGAAGCCTAATGCTTCTCATCAGAAGAGTAGAGAATAGTCTAGGTAACATGGTGTGGATGCGGCGTCTAGCGTGGGGTTTATTAGGAACGAAATAGATTAATTAAAATTATAGATGATGTTGGGAGAGTTTTATCGAATTCTAAATAAAAGAGGGGCGTATTATATAGAGTGCAATGTAGAAAGGTGTATAGTGTCTTTATCATAGTCGTAAATGTATGTAGTCTATGTTTTAAGGCTTAAGGGATGGTATAGTGTTGATGGGTGGTAGTTGCACTAAAATAATGTTAATGGACATTTTTCTGTTCAAATATATTTAGTCATTATTTCCACTCAAAATGTATTTAATTAGCTTCGTCAATGGCAATCAAATAATAGTTAAACTAATAAAGAATTCTTCAACATTTTCCTAATTTCTTATACAGGGTGCCCTTCTACTAAAAACATTGACATACATTCCGCGATTTATATATGTAGACGTAGTTCGTCACTAAAATAGATAAATAAAGTAAAATAATTATATTAACCTAAGCATTCTTTTTTTAAAAAAATTAATAGCCTATACTTAAAGTCGATTTATGTATGAACGAAACTCATACGCACAAAACATTTATCGTGTCAATGATGAAATTATCATTTTCTGACACCTAGTCAGAAAATGATAATTCAATGCGAATTTGTTTTATTTCTCGTTTTCTGTATTCTCTTGCTATTCACTCTTTGTTACTGTGTTTGTTTCGTCTTTGCGTCAATATTACTTGAATTTCTTCATTCGTTCGTTCGATTTTTTTTATTCCTTCGTTTAATTTTTTCCCTTTGTACATACTCATTTGACGCTTTCTTAATTCACGTGTTCTTAATCTTAATTAATCGATCATCATCTGCTGAGAAAAGTAAATTGGTGGTTACTTCACGAACATCGTGTGTTTTACACATCGATTCATTGCTTCCAATGAAAAACGCAATGCGTATCATTCTATCTACTTGCCAAAGTTATAATTTATATTCCCTGCTCATTTTGACCAACTGTCAGTTCCACATGAAAGGCAAGAGTAACAAGCAATATATAGTCCTTTCTGATTAATAATTATCTTCCTATCATATTATTGTGAACGGTCATCGGTTGCCTATGTCATGAATCACTTTCCTGCCCGCTTGAACATGTCTAATTATCCAGTGAATTATACAACACAAACTGTCCACGCTTGGTTACAAATATACGACGTTTCAATACTTAAAAAATTACTACATCTGGATCGGCAATGTGTTCACATGGAGACATTTTTTTTTTAAATAACTGCATGTGTAAACCTACCAGTATTGCCTGTTAGCATAGATACTTAATCAAGCGCAGACGGGGCTCTTAAAGTTACTAAAATATATCCGAAATAAATCTCATCGTGATAGATTTGAAACTACGCCGGATCGATACAACTAGTATTTAAGGAGTTACGTTCTAATCTCGTTGTACATAAAAAGGTTTTTTTTTTAAATATAAATCGTTCCATTTATAGAAATGGAACGCATTTTAATGGTCCCAAATATAAGAGTTATGTGCGTAGTTTTATAAAGATGCAATTCCCTTTATATATTTCACGTTATGTCTTACGAGTAGAAATGTGTTTCTGTAATGGATAGTGGTTTCAAGATTTGCTGGTCCTGTTCATCGATCTGTTTTCTGTGCATTGCGTCGATTCTCATTTATGGACTATTTAATAAAGTATTGTTTTTTTTTGTATGTTTGTTTTTTTTAGTCTATCTTTTCTTTCACATTGAATAGTAAAATCAGGACTAGAAATCTTGAATTGATTTGCAAGGTGAATAGAAGCAATATGACCAAAAACGAAACTAAAACGAATATAAAAATAAATGTTAAAAAAATCATTCCAAGAAGAAAAATACATTTTGGAAACCATTTCAAGAAGAAAATATCAACGCATAGATTTTTATGAATGGAGGCAAAATTTTGTAAGACGATAAAAGAAATTTTAAAATAAAATAAAACGAAAACAAATTAATGCCATAAAACGATGATTTGGAGACCGTAAATGAATAAAGAAATAAGAGCGAACGATTTTAAAAGATACACTAATGGTCGGTGCTCCCGACAACGAGCTGTATTTTTTTTATTCTTTATATAAATCGCTCGAGACAAGGCATGAAGTCACTTGATGCAAAGATCTAAAATAGTAAGTACCAAAGAATAAGTACTAGATGGGATTTATTTAGATGCAGAAAACAGCAATGCTCACTCTTTGTCAGAAACATCGCTCGTGGAATGTAAGGAATAAATGACAAAATATTGAAAGCTAGATTTTTAGCTCTGGCGAAAATAAACCACTTCTTAAGCTAAGTATTTTATGGTAGTGTTATTCACCGAAAACGGTTTTACATCCTCATATAGACTGATATAAAGTGAGTATTCCTCAAAATGACAGTGCAAATGTAAAGTTCCGCACTCAATCTCAATCGCGCTCAAATGGACGATCACGTGATGTGGCACGTGATCATGCATTTTTGGAAACCTGCGTCAGTAAATGCCGATTCATCCGGTTAGGTTGAATGCTGTAAAAATTTACGTGATTCATACAATAACAACGCCACCGAACCCCTCTAAAATTTTACTTGTTTTTTTTTTTTTTAATTAAATTTGCTTTAAAACGAATATTTAAAATTATAAATTGTTTGTTTATTAAGCAACTTTTTCGATTTTGTTGATGAAGATGAAATTATATGTACTAATTAAACTTTTCTTGATCACCATGGAAATGATGTTCTGTATGCATATAATTTTCACATATATATATATATATACATAATTATTTGGATTACTAACTAACACTAGTGTTCCACCATTCCGAATCATCAGTACATGACGTTATAATTGTAGAGGGCCATGGAATTAGAACCCAGCAACGACGAAGCCATTAGTATTTTAATTAGTAAAGAACAAACTACGAGGCCCCCGTTAGTCACAAGGATATGCAATTGAAATTTAACATTTACAAAGTCATAAACGTTTACTGGCAAGAACATGCATAAGCGAGTGTTGCTAGTCCAGCCGACGAATTATCTTGCTCTGTCCATCGGATATCGAGTCTCACGGTACAGATTTGTCTTCCGGTATTTATTGAGTATGGATCTGTCACATTCGTAGGCAACACAGGTAGGCCTAGTTACCATGACTTTATTATAATAAACTTCCGATAAACCACACATCAATCGTAAACAGAAGCATTTTATTGCCATAAGTTGCTATAAACATGGTTAGCATTATGCAAACCTCAACAACTGTTATCGACTAAGAAGACTATATCCATCTAATTATTATATTAGTTAAAGTCGATATTTCTAATATATGCCTATTTGCTTTTAAGGATTAAACCAGAAGGTAACTTAATCTAAAATGCTTCTTTTACATTAAAATGACGTAATGCATGATTTTAAATCAATTTTTTTAACAATATCTCGGCGGAAAACCTGAGGTTCGGATCTATTTTTTGTAATTAAACTTTGATATTTTATGTACGATTTCTATTTCCTATATAATCATACATAAGCTTACGTATTGAAAATTGTTATAATTGTAGATAACATTTAACAATTTTATATAAGGTTTTGCTTCTCATTAGCAAATTCTCATTCGTAGCTGCTGTGTCATGTTATTTTCAGAATCATATCAAATTAAGTAGTCATGCTAAGAAAGCGTTTGTTTGTAGCAAGAAATTAAATTCAGCAATCGGAGGAAGTCATGATTTAATCGTATAATATAAAATATTATATCTCTTAACGTTTACATTTGAGGTTTTATGTTTGTAAAAACATTTAAAAAAAAACGAGAATATATATTGTTACTCATAAATATGACTCTGACAGATAATAATAATAATAATAATAATAATAATAATAATAATAATAATAATAATAATAATAGGATTCCGAATGGTTGTGAACGTTTTAAGAAAGAAGGCTTACATTACACTCTCAAAATATTATAAACTATGGCCTTAAGACCGAATGCAGTTCCGTTACTCATCAGACCAATCATTGTGTAAACTATAGTAAAAACTTATCAGGTACTACTTTGGCTGACAAAATATTGAAAGCTTGAGTTACAGCGCTGCTGAACATAAACCACTTCTTGACTTTTTCTTCCCTTAAATTATAATGGGGGGTCAAGTTAGTAGGAGCGCTTTTCGCTCGAAATGGAAATAATTGTTAGATCATATATTCTCCGCTCTTTTACTTTCCATTTTCATAATTTTCCATGGCTTATTTATCTTTCTAACTGAAAAACTCATGCGTTCGACCAATCGACGTTTTGAAAACATAATGATGCTTTTGTTATATAAGTTTCGCTTTTATTTGTTTTCATATGTAGTCTTTATATTTTACTGTCTAGTCACAGACAGAACCACTGCAAGACATATAAAGCCTTATCGATCAGCCTCAACTAAGTGAGTGACAACTACCATATCGTGCATGAAGGAACCAATAGTTATTCCGTGGTTCTTAAGCTAAGAATTTTATGGAAGTGTTATTCACCGAAAACGGTTTTCAAACCTCATATAGACTGTGTATACCAATCACTGCGTAAACTATAGTAAAAATTTATCAGGTACTACTTTAGCTGAGGATTATCTGCATGTAAATCCAACTAATTAAATAATATATATTGGCAAAATCTTTCAAATTGCACCCTTGCCGCCAGATAAAATTCCATGTTATACACAAGACTGTGTATTGATAGTCTGACAAAGTAATTCTATTTCATCAAATCTTTATTGGGGTCCATATCTTAAATCCGTTGCTCTTTCTGATCCTCGGAAAGTCGATTCTCTCTATTATTCTAAGCACTTTCTCCCTCAGCGGAGACCATACTCTGTCTCTACAAATCTACTGTCAGGTCACGTATGGGACACTCTTATCATACTTGGGCTGCCGAATCTGTGTCCTATTTTAAGCTTCTTGATTAATTGCAGAAACTTATCTTTAATTTAATTGGTCTCATATTTTCGTCTCCACTGCAACCCTCTCTCTCTCTCTCTCTCTCTCTCTCTTTCTCAGACATATCCGTGATCTTGCAAGTCACGATCTTTTGTACACATACTGTAATGACATGCGCTTGGCAGAATTTTCGTATCTATTCCCTGCGTTCCTTGTTTCAGCTCGGTAGAATAGTTGGTTCAGATGTTTCCATCTATCTGTTGTTTTAATGCCTAATAATACAACTTCTTATTAAAGTATCTTTTTTCTAAAGATTGCAAGATTGTAGAAATCTGTCTCTACTCACTGTTTTCTTTCTACTTTGTCTTTTCCTTAAAAAAAACGATTCCCTTGTCCTTGCAATAACCAGCTTTCGTTTTTGTAAAATCCTTACATCAAGTTGCTTCGTGTCTTGTCTGGGGCGATTTTCATAAAAAAGATGAAATCATTTCGTACACTCACATATTTTAAACGTTATTTTATTTAAAATTACAGCAGTAGTTTTTCGCAAGCAACCTATTCTAAATTAATTGTATTAAACTGTAAGGGGCATAAATGAATTACACAAATAAACTTGAAAACTTGATTTCATCAGATCATAGCGTAAAATTTTCAATGAGTAAGTCTTATATAAAAAAGGTCGAGTTTATATTAAACGATTTCGGTGGCACCTAAAGGTCAGGAGTGACCTCAAATCTGAAGTAAAGTAATCACATGAATTTTGTTCAATTTTTCTATCTTTTTAGCTTGCAACTTAAGTGAGCGGAAATACAGTTTTGTATACACACTTTCAGTAATCGAAAATATGACACAATAATAGTCATCGTTGGCAGTATAAACCTTTCCTGAGATTTAATGCAATATGCTTCTATAACTTTTAATAAGATAAAATTTTTATTTTTCATTCAATATGAAGTTATTCTGGAATACTACATTCAGACTTAATCTATATAAATATAAAGTCATGTACATGTTTGTGTTGTATTATTTTTATGTATATCATTCACTTCTAGCCTTGTTAAACAACCAGCATTAATTAAAAACTTAGTTGCCATGCGTGAAGATTTATAATGTAGGAACTAATTAGTTTGAGTAATATGCAAGAGAGTTATATAGCGTCGTATGCATTTGGTGTACTTTCATATAGGCCAGATTTTTATCTGATTGTAATAATTAGTATTATATTTTAATTAATAATGTATTACAGATATTTGCTCATGTGGTATATTAAAGTGTGAATAATATAAGATGTTCCAGATAATTCACAGTAAGAATATATTTGATCTAGAGTTATAAACATCAATTTTCATGAATTTAAACACGGTTTTCATGAATTTAAATTTGATTAAAAAATATTATATATAAGCGTAAAGTCCCTGACATTTTATAGAATCCAAATTATTTAATGGGCTTTAATGAAAATGTATAGGAAAATAACTCACAGTTTTTTAATTGCTATATCTCCTAATATAGATACCCTCCAGAAGCCACTTATTACTGTAAGGACACTGCTGCTAAAACTTTAAAGTAGGGGGAACTTACTTCTGTATAGTAAGATAGAGAATCGGTTCATGCAAATAATATTACTGAAGGGTAGTCTATAGCTATAGGAATTTATTGACATATATATATATATATATATATATATATATATATATATATATATGTATATATATACATATATATATTAGTCCTCGCGCGAAAGAGCAGGACACAAAATGTTTTAAATAATAATAATAATAATAATAATAATAATAATAATAATAATACAATAACAATAACAAAGACTTTCGCTGGCGAGGACTATTATTGACCGTAACCAGTTACTTATACATTCCTTTTGAAATTTTCCTTTCTATTTTTCTCGTTATGTATTCAATATTTGTCAATGAAACCTAGATGCAATAAGTTCTTTATGAAATTTTAAAGATTTTCTATTCTGAAAGAAGTTTTCAAAAATAAATCTGAAAAAGTTATTTTAAAGTTTTTGTTAAAAAATTCAGATTTTCTCATTATTCAGACCTGTATTACGAAGAGGAGGTTGCAAAATGAGGTGTGGTGTGAGGAAAAATACAAATTGAAACAGAGAGAATATTCAGACCTGTAATAATACAAAGAGGGGGTAACAAAATTGATTTGTGGTGTGAGGAGAAATACAAACTGAAACAGAGAGAATATTCAGACCTGTAAAAATACAAAGAGGGGGTTGCAAAATGAGTTGTAGGGGGGATATACAAACTGAAATAGAGAGAAAGAGAGTTTTAAAGTATAATCTTAAAAAGATAAGATACAAGTTAGAATAGAAAGCATGAAAGTGGTCAAATAAAATGTTTTACTGCGGGCTTTAAAAATAAAGGTACATGATTCAATTTGAAATTTATTTATTTTCAAAGTGCACTTTTATAAATTTTACAAAGTAAGGCATACAAATTTAATTTAAATTGAATTAAAAAAATACCTTGGATTCATTTTTTATGTAATGTACATTTTGTTGCAATTTAAAAACATTATCTTTCATCTCGCAATCAATGATATAGATATAAAATTTATCCAGATTTAAATCCCATCGAAAATCTGTGAGGCATCTTGAAACAAAATATTTACTCCGGAGGAAGGCAGTACAACTGCTAGGATGACCTCTAGAATGCTATTCTGACTGCTGCCAAAGGTATTTCATCGGATGAAATTGAAAGTGTGATATCTCTAATGGACCAAAGGCTTTTTGATCTTGTCAATAAAAATGGCAATTATATAAGATATTGATTGTACTATGAAACCATATTGAAGTTGTTTGGTCTTTATAATTGTTGTTCACAATTTACAAATTCCTAGAATAATCAATGTTCCGATAATCTTTTAGAACTTCACCATATTTTAGCATTGGTTTGCATATATAGTTGGCACGCTGAAAAAAAAATGCAAATCACCAACGTGGCTGTCAATTGTTTATTACTGTGCAGATTAGCTAAATATTTAAGATATCCACTTGTGTTAGTGTTGTCATATAACGTGCCAAATTTCAAAAATTGTCATTGAAAACTATCGGAGTTAGAACAAAAATATCGATTTGCATATAATTCTGGCACGGGGTATATATATATATATATATATATATATATATATATATATATATTTATATATATATATATATATATATATATATATATATATATATATATATATATATATATGAGGACCGAGGACATTTTTAAAATAAAAGGACTATTTGATAAAGGATTTGATATTATCCGAAATTAATCGAAAATATTTAAACTTTAAATAAAAAGAAACATACACACATATACACACATACACACACACGCATATATATATATATATATATATATATATATATATATATATGTATGTCTGTATGTATATATGTGTGTATGTGTAATGTTTGGTATAAATTAGGTCTCGCAGGGTTTTTTTTAATATACGAGGCATTTGCGTGAGTACAATGAGAATGAGATAAAATGTGCGATAATATTTATAGCTATTATGTAATATATGTGATTCCATTGGTCATTATTTCCCCCAATTTTAAAATTGTCAGTTGTTGATTATTAATTATAAATCTTGCACATGTCATTTTATTTTAAACTAATAATTATTAGAGTTTATTAGAAATTTATTAGAATGTTTTCAGCGTATAAAATAAATTGAATCTGATCTAATCTAAATGTCCAACTCATCCTGGATATATAACGAAGTCCGTGACGAAGATATGTTTAACGCAACATAGTGAAAAGAGAGAAAAGGCGTGTGTATATGTGCGACCTTTCATATATGCGTGAATTTGTGTCTGAATAAGTGTGAGAATATAGGTTTTCTTAAATTAGCTGACTTTTAAAACAAATGTAAAGAAAAAAGAAAATTCACATCGAAAAATATAGAATAAACAATTTGACTCCATCAACCAGAAAAGTAAAATCAGAAAAAAACAAGCACAAGAAATTGTATTTATTGCCGTTAAGAAAAAAGTTTTTAAAAACAGACTATTACGTAACAGCAAAGAAATTGCAAAGACGGTTTATTACTGATGATTACGTAAGTGCAATTTAAACATATACGAGCAGATTTCAAAAAAGATTAAACGACCAGCGTATTTCTATAATCTGAACTTAATAAAACCACAAAACGATTTTCTCTAACTCCGAGCTCGGTACGTTTTGCTTTTGGCATCACAATGGGCCATAACGATGTCTGTCTTCGGAGTCTGCCATTTAGTCTGAATTTATAAAGAGACTATTAGACGCACCATGTTTACGATCACGCTGATTGATCCAAACATTTTCAGCTTTAGGCTTACGTCTTCTCATGGTTGTATGCTGTAAATTTATACGGAGTTCACCTAATGCTATTTCCTTACAAATCACAGCACTTCTTAATCTTATTGCAACTTGAATGCCATTCTTTTTCTTCTTCTTCTTCTTCTTCTTCTTCTTCTTCTTCTTCTTCTTTCTATTATTATTATTATTATTATTATTATTATTATTATTATATGAATATTTTATTTAAACACATAATTAATAAAAAAGATATCATTTTTATGCGTGAATGTTCGGTATTGACTTCAACAGTGCTCAATACATAGGTAGATCTAGTTAGTAAGTCAGACGGCATAAGCCTGACGAATTCTCACCAAAATGATAGGTGGGATATTCTGTGTAACTTAAGTGCTATATATATTTTCATAGCTTAAAATATGTATATATATATATATATATATATATATATATATATATATACCCACATTATATATATATATATATGTATATATATATATACAATTACTTGCAAATATTCATTTTATCTGCAATATATATGTATATATATATATACATATATATATATATATATATATATAAGTGAACGTGTCTGTGTACATTTTCCTACGCAATAACTCTGTCAGTTTTCAGTCTACATACTCAGAATTTTGATATACATGGTACTGAGATATGGGAAAATCTTAACACCTCGGTTTCGGCCAGTAATTTGACTGTTAAGAGATCAACGTTCGAGGATTTGACCTTTGAGAAATATACCAAATTCCTCCGCCAATCTTGGGTCTAAAAATTTGAAATTTTAGATAGCGGTTCCTTGAACATGGCTCTAACTTTATAACTTAATTCGAACCCAAAACGTAAATGTTGAGGTGTCATAATAGGGGTCAAATTTAAAAAAAATGGCCACTTTTTATTTGCTCTACATACACCATCTAAACACCTGGGCTACGCCGCGATAAAATGCTAGTATATATATATATATATATATATATATATATATATATATATATATACATTTGGCTTGAGATGTTCAAAACTAGGAACTTATGAATACAACGAGGTTGCTAAATAGTGGTCGATAACAAGAGCAAAATATCTTTTAATATTTATTCGAGGATAAACAGTTATATTTGGTCGCTACAAACAGCCATCTGTGTTTTTTTTTTTTTTTGACACGCAAATATTAGTTTATCTCTTCCCATCTTCTATCACAATCTACTGTTCTAGTAAAATACGCCCCACTTTAATAATTTTAAATTTATATTGTCTATAAATCCACCTGTGATAATTTTGGGACAATTTTCCATATGCCTTTCCGTTTTTATCTTTCTTTTTTTTTTAGAGAGCTCGCAATTTTGTAGTCTTTCTTTCTTTCTTTTTTGTTGGAAGTGCTTAGTCTTTTCCTTTTTCTATTGTGTCGAATGGTTCAGTCTCGCCTGACGAAGTCTCATTGACTGAAACAGATGGCATTTTGTAGCGACCAAATGTAACTGTTTACCCTCGAATAAATATTAAAAAAAAATATGTGTGTGTGTTTAAACTAGTATGGAAAGCCGACGTTGTCAATGATTGAATGTGAATCACCAAATGTTCATTCCTCCTATACATTTCTTGCCATCGAAATCGGTAACATGGCCCATTTTTATCAAATCAATAAATTGCCTGCTTTAGTAATGACACTTCCATGGAGAGTTCCGGGAACCTTTACATGTATCAACGCAATGACTTGGTCGACAATGCATTCAAGTCTATACTGCACTATGAAAAACTTGGTATTAATTTTATAACATGTTCTGCTTCACATAACGTTTAATTGCAATGTGACGTATCATAGTTCAGTTGTTTTCTGAACAGAAAATTTCATTTCGAACTTGCTTATTTTTTATTTTTAAGTTAGTATTACATAATCACATTTTTTTCAAAATTTCTTCTTTCATATTATTTATAAAGACTGCTTAAATATAATAGGCCCCCAAAAAGCAGGTTTTTATTTTTAAGGGATTAAACGACGCTGGGTTAAGGGGTAAAAATTGACCATTTTAAATTAAAATATTAAATAAATTATAAAGAATATATGTTTTGCAGGCAGTTAAACACACTTGCTATGGTATAATTATTATAATCAATCCTGGGCAACACCGATTAAATTTTATGAACAAAAAAGTATGATGGATTTTTCTCACATGGAAAATTGGCTCTGTGTCTGACTAACTCTGCCGTCGTGGTGATACAAGTAAATGAGGACATTAGTTTTAATTATTTTTCTCGGTAAATATGAAGAATCACTCCACCCTGGAAAATTACTTTAAACTTACCACTTTTAAAGGTTTTTGGGGGCGCTAAACACGAAAATAACGTTTAAAATTACGGCAAATGAGTAGTTTCCAAGATATGAAGAAATGTTAGTTTAAAAAAAAAGTGAGGGATAACTTTTCTATAATAATTTACCGCAAAATGAGCACCAACTTTGTCATTATCATTTTCTTAGTGGGCGGGGGGGGGGCTGCTGGTTTATATTTTTTTCTTTTTTTTTTTGGAGTGGGATATTCGATATAGAACTTGTATAGTTTTTCAACAGGTGCTTCTGCAGTGTAATTAACCCTTTAAATGTAAGTAACGCACCAACATTTACCTAGCAGAAGAACCGTTTGATATTTCACAAAAATTCTGTTTGCATTTTATGGGAGGCAATATAGGGGCGGGGGTGTTGTGGCAGTCACACCCAGTGACCGTAAAGTGGGTGCATTTCTTCATACCTTATAAACTACTTGTTTCCTGAAATTTTAAACGTTAGTCGTAATTTTAAAAGATTTTCCGAGGGTTGTAAGAAAGTGCACCCCCCAAGAAAATGGTGGTCACAAAGTGGCTGCTCATTTATGTTAAATTATTATAGAAAAGTGATCTCATACTTTTAAAACTTTTTTTCTGTTTTTATTACATTTTCACCCCAAACAAGGCGCATTGCCACTTTGGTGTAGGGGCTACTATCAGGGGCAGCAACTACTGGGGCACTATGTTGGGATTTGGGCAGCAAGATGTCGGTTCACGTTGCACTTGAACTTCTGCATGCCAGTACAGTTAAGGAAGCAGGATCCTGGAATGGAATTCCAGAGTCTAGCGGTTCTGGGGAAGAAACTACTGGAGTAGAAAGATCTTTTACATCTAGGGATCTCTACTGTGTGGGGGTGGGATTTAGCTGCCTGTCGGGTTTGTCGAGGGTGTCTACGTCGTGGGGGCACAAGCGCCTGCAGTTCGTCAGAGAATTCACCATTAAAATACTTGTAGAACAGGCAGAGGGATGCAACGTTTCGTCGATGGGACAGAAGCTGAAGCGTAGATGCCAGTTCAGGGCCTATCAGATTGGCGACTCTCTTTTGAACCTTGTCTAGGAGCGAGAGACTAGTAGCAGATGCACCAGCCCAAATGTGACAACAATACTCCATACATGGGCGAATTTTTTCATATCTTGGGGAACTACTGGTTTGCCGTAATTTCAAACGTTGTTTTCGTTTTCAGCGCCCCCGAAAACCTTTAAAAGTAGTAATGTTAAAGGAATTTTCGAAAGTGGAGTGATTCTTCGTATTTACCCTTTTCTCTAACGTATAAAAAAGGTTACGTAAAAATTAAGAATTAGCGAAAAAAAAATTCCTCCGAATTAAAAATAAATGTAATAATTCAGCTTAGAAGATTATTTCGAAATGAAAACACATCTATTACAGAAAATATTTAATAACGCGCTCAGTTTTACATAATTTTTCAATTAAACTATCACACTTAATTCCCCTTTGTTTGTCTTGGATTGAAAATTAAACGATTTCAGATTTCACATGAAATAATTTAAATATAATATATATTTAAATATAAATAAACTAAATAATTCATTTGTTTGATTAGTACAGTTAAAACAAAGCTATTATGTCGAATAAGTAATATCACCGAGCTAATTTAAATAGATTTAATGTGATATGCTAATGACCGAAACTCAATCAATGTAGATGTGGTGTGAAGAATGCTATATATAGAAATTACGTATGAAATATATCTCCGTTGACAGAAGTATCCTATCATGGGTGTGTTTGTCTTTACCAGGAGAGGTGAACACACATATGGCTTTATATTTCTTTGGCCATTGGTAGTTGTACACACAGACACACACACACACGAACGCTACTACTTATGTATATATATATATATATATATATATATATATATATATATATATATATATATATATATATATGCAAAGATGGAAGGATTAAGAGAGTAAAAGAGAGATACATAGATAGATAAAAGATAGATATAAATTGAGTGTTCTTGCCGCGCTAACAATCTATATATCTATAAAAGTGAACGTGTCTGTCTGTATGTCTGTGTGTGTGTGTCTGTCTGTCTGTCTGTGTACATTTCCCTACGCAATAACTCTGTCAATTTTTAGTCTATAGACTCGAAATTTGAAATACCGGGTACTGAGATTTGGGAAAATCGATGTGACGGGTGTCAGCCAGAAATTTGGCTGTTAAGGGGTCAAATTTCATCGATTTGACCTTTAAGAACTCTACCAAACTCCTTCGAGAATTTTGGGTCTAGACACTTGAAATTTTAGATATAGGTTGCTTGAACCTGGATCTAACTTAATAAAGTGATTTGAGCCCGAAACTATAAAGTTAAAGGGGTCATAATAGGGGTCAAATTTTTTAAAAATTAACCATTTTTTTTGTTTTTTGCTTTTTTTGCACAGCATACACCTCCAAACACCCGAGCAACGCGGGGCACCCCTGCTAGTGTATATTATAACCCAATGTTTTCTATTAAAAATTATTATAAAGAACGTTTGTATATTCTCAGACATGGGTATGCCAGTGACTTCATAAAGGTTAACTAATTTGCATAGCATTTCAAAAAGGGTATTTTATTAATAAAGTATTTAATGTTATGGTGTGTTATTGTATAACTGGATTCATGAAACTAAAACCCTCAGTTCTATTATGCATATTTTCTCCTTTGTTCATAATTGAATAGCATTTTGAACGAAAATATTTTAGCACAGGCACATATATATATATGTGTGTGTGTGTGTCTGTGCGCGCGTGTGTGTGTGTGCGTGTGTGTGAGTATATATATAATATATACACAGATTTATATATTGATATATATATATAACATAACACACACAAATACGCGCACACACACAACACACGCACACACACTAACACGTACACAAAAACACGCACACACACACCACACACAAACACACGTGTTTGATAGGATCGTTTCCCTCACATATCGAAAGACTTCTTATATATATACATATATATATATATATATATATATATATATATATATGAGAAGTCTTTTCGATATGTGAGCGGAACGATCCTATCAAACACATTTCACAATGTCAGTTTTGTTATATTAAAAAGTTTACCACTTTTTAAAGATATTTTTTTTCAAATGATTGACGAAACTTTTTCGGAAAGTAATCTCAGCCTTTGTGAAAAAAAATTGAAACGTGAAGACCAACGTTTATTATTTGTATTCGACCCCATTATATTACATAAAATGTATACAATTATGTTAGCGGCTCGGTGATTCATTGCCCCAAACAAAATTTTAAAACACGCAATTGAATGAATAAGAAAAACAATAATACATAGGAATAACAAAAGCAAAAATGTAAAGAAATTAACACTAACTACAAACATTTCGAAATGCAGGTGCATGTGCATATGCCTATATATATATATATATATATATATATATATATATATATATATATATATATATACGCTAGATGAACCGGTTAAAGACATCATTTACATCAAAGGAGATCCTTCAAACATAAATAAAACATGTCTATCTGTTCATTTCACCTCATTAGTATTGACACGCCAGTCTTTGCATTTATCAAACGAAGCTTTTGATTTTTTCTGTTCATGTTTACCCCTCCTCTCTCTCTTTTTATAATATATATATATATATATATATATATATATATATATATATACATATATATACAATATTAACCCTTCATTACAAAGTTCGAACGTAGATGTATAAAACATGCCATCGATAGGCGTTCAGAAAATGCAAAGCGATGTGTGTAGTATACAAAAAACTACGCACTTTTTCTTCGCTAATGAGTCACTCTGTATTAAGACAAAAAGCCATTGTAACATACGTACTACTGGAATATATATGCTATTAGTTGAAAGATTAAGAAAGGATAGAAAATTATTAAAATGTCTCTGTTATTTGAATACTAATGGGGACACTTCACGAGAAAAATGTTGTAATATTTAATTTTACGATGACAATGTGGGAGTCCGCAGAAAATAATTTGATAATGTTTACCTGAGGATAGTCATCAAGATGTAATTGTGCATAAAAATTCCCATAAGATGAAGTTGGGGGGCGTTATATTTGCATTTGTCTTTGTAAGCTTTTTCTTTTAATATTTTGTATATTGAGTATAGGCTACCTCAATGGAGTACCTTTCTTAGTAATATCGACGAAGTAGAGAGCGACAAGCAAAGTTTTCTTGTAAGATGGAGGGAGTAATGAAGAGAAGATATCACCCCTCAGTAGATAGTGAAGTTTATTTTCTACTGTTATTCAATAGTGTTCTCAGAGTGTGGCAGCATCATATTATTCATCTGGCTGGGAGATTGGTAAAGGAGTTTACCTTAGTCAGATACATTCTAGAGCGGTAGAATCATTCAGCTAAAATATCTCTCTACATATGCGTATATATGCACTGCTAGCAGAGAGACCAATCGTTGCCTGCGATTGAACGTTGATCAACGAATGTTTAACACTCTAATGTTTTTATTTTCATCGAAATCATTAAAATCCATACTTTTTCAATCAAATCAATTTTTTGTCTGCTCTAGTTGCGGACACATCGTTGTGCACCTGGAGGAAGCCTGATATACCTCATATGAGTGACTCAGTACACAATACATTGTAATGCACATTGCACTGTAGAGAACCTACTTTAGATTTTCTGATATTATCTTTATATGTAATGGCTTTAATTACCGTGTTAAAGTCAAGTATCATGGTGCAATTGTTGGTTGGTTGATTGTTTTGTTTTACGGCATAATAACCCTTTTAAGGTTATTTAATACCGAATCCAGTGATTTTGAAGATTTTTTTAAATAGCATATATTTGTTTTTTTTTTCTGAGTCTGTTTCTATTAAACCCATAGATGGGACCCTAACAGGTACTTCCACTTCGCGTCAGAGTGGACATGGGAGCAATGGCAATTAAGGGGTGGCTCCACACTCCCCAAAGCCCGCAAGCTGGGGCCTCACCATCGGATATAGTTTAAGGTCATATCCCGGACCATAGTTCAATTGTGCTTTAAACAGAGACATTAATTTCGAACGCGCCCTTGCCATGTTTATAACTTTACTGTTGATTTTATATACCCGGCCTTTTGGCTTGTATGAGAAGAAAACTTCTCAAATGCGCTTGTAATATTCTGGTGTGTAAGTTAGTAATTTTGTGCAACATCGCCCGTTTCTTCTTTCATCTTATTTTATCATTAGTCATCGATACTTATCAAAGGTATTTAGATACAAAACCTATCTACGAACACTGGCAGCCAAATAAAGTACACTTGTGTGGCATTATATAAAAGTCGACCAAGCCATTTTCGAAGCCATGTGGAACGAACTGACAGACACACAGACATATTGAAAAAGTCTCTTAGATATAATAGTAAAGATGAATCTTGAACGACTCTAAGATAATATACTTGTATATGCATTACCTTGTCTTTAGGTAATCATACATGCTATTTTTTCTTGTACAATATTATTCCCAATAGAAAGATTTCAACATGAATATACATATTGTTGACTGATTATACACCGTGCAACAACTTTTAACTTGTTAAAGTTTGTTCAGATTTATACGACTGATATGCGGCATTTTGGCACTGCGGAATCAGGAATTGAAATCTATTCCTCTGCATCCAACCAAGTTTTTGTGCTAAGTTGATTTTAAAAAATCAGGTATTGTGACAAAAGCGATTACATTTTTGTGGCATTATTAGCCGATATTTGCCAACACATATCATCATAAACATGTTGTAAGGGAGAAAATATTTTGCCAAAAACATATATTGATTACCTAATGGAAACATCGATTTCTGTTAACTGAATGATGATCATTGATAAAGGTAAGTACATGTAAATTGCATGGTGCTTCACCATTGTTCAAACTTCAGAGTTTACATTCCGTTTTTTCGAACTCCTGAATGCTAAACGGTAAAACGATCTCTCTTCAGATACCAACAGATGCCAGCAATCATGACTGCGTCCCAGCGGTCCCGATACCTTGTCCTTGTTGTATATCTTCCTGCTTGTCACGTACTCATTGAATCCAGGATAACAGGAAACTGGTCCATATGTGAAAATATGTTGTGCATCTTGACGTAGTTTCTGGCCTTATTGTTTCCAGGAAAGTTCTTCATTTCCAGAAAAAATGCCTTCCGGGCTTCCAGTATCACTTCGTTCAATTAGATTTCAAACTCTGTATTTTTGATGAGCTGCCGGACATGATGATTGTAAAAGAATCCAGCTTTTAACCTTTCCAATATCTATCCTAAAGAAAACTGAAAAAGATTGCTACAAGTAAATGAAACATACACACACACACACACACACACACACACATATATATATATATATATATATATATATATATATATATATTGTAATAAAGCAATCAACCACGGATGTATTATTTTATAAACCTATTGCATGGGTAAAATAGTCCGATATACTCCAATCAGATTTTTGTTTTTATGATCAACTTATTGGATATTCGAAAGACCATAAACAGAAAAATCGAAATCGCACCGAAAAGTGTACATTGAATATTATGAAATTACTTTTTGTAGAATTGAATATTGATTTGCCTTTTTGTTGTATTATTGCTAATGACTAAACCGGCATGACGATAGTCCTTAACCTAGAGGTGGTGCATACTATTTTAAAAAGAAAAAGCCAAGACCATAACCTATGTATACATAAGCTCTTAGAATCCACACCACTCGACCGATCATGACCAAATCTAATATTGTAATTGCCTGACCTAGGGATAGTGGACACTATTTTTCAAAGTTAAGGTAAAAACCTTGCGAGAAGCGCGAGTATCTTTGCTAGTACTGTTTTATTACTTAACTCCATATTTGAGATCTCTGCGAAGTGATCTTGATTTAACTCGTTCAGTGCGTATGTTATACCCTTCCTGTATAGATATATATAGATATATAGATATTTATAAAATTTATCTATCTATCTGTCTATCTATATTTACTATAACGCAATGCACATATGTGCCTGTGTTTTATTTTATATATATAATAATATATAATTATTATAAGTAATAATATTATGCGTGTATGAATATATATATATATATATTCATATACTTATAATATTATATATATATGTATATGTGTATATAAATATATATATATTTATATATTTCAATGCGCATTCTAGTATAATAATTCCCTGCGAAAAACCAACGTGGGTGCTTTATGTAGCCTATTTGTTGTCGATATACTTCTAAGTTCTACTGACCTATTTAGCATTATTCGTACATGTATATAGAATTATATATAAATATATATTCATATATATATATTTCTGTTAAAGTATATTTCTTATAATGTATAACAATCCTTATTTAAGAAGCTCAATATAATAACAGAGTAATATCGTGAATGAATGAAAAAAGACTATATTTCAAAGTCCATGATGTTGATTATCTTATAATTTATTTCTTTAATTTAGTTGATATTTACAATTCTTGACAGTATCTGTTTCGTAGCGCTAAATCAATCAGTTAATTATTTTATCAATAAGTGAATTTTTTATGTCCTATACTCATCAGAAGAAGTAGCAATAATCAATACATCAAAAGGAAATAAAGCGCGTTTTGACATGACTAAAATCAGAAAATTGTAAGAGAAGCTGCAAATATCTTTTAATGTGTTTCCATTAACGAAATTAGAAGTAAACACAATCTATAATATGTCTAAAGAACATTTATAATTCTTTATTAACTTAAAGTAAAGTTAGAACAAGATTTCATTTAAATATACATTAATTTAATTAAAACAAAAAGAACATATTATTATGAGATTAAAAAACTAGTAAACCTAAATATTAGGGTATTAGGATTTATTCTATGTTGAACTAAAATTATACTTAACTAAGTTCGAAAAATGTTCATTAATAATAGATTGTCGAATATTGAATCATTCAAAATGTGTGAAACGTGAAATCAAAACATTTCTTCCAAATAATTTATAATAATTTATAATAATTTATAATAATGTTTAACAGTTTATGATAATTTTTAATAATTTATAATAATTTTTAATAATTTATAATAATTTATAATAATTTTTATAATGTATAATAATTTATAATTAATAATATTGAGTAAAAATAATAAAAAACTGCATATATGAATAAATAAATACATTTAAGGTTAATGTAAGGTTTAATTAATTTATAATTAGATATTAAGCAGAAACGAATTATAACTTAATGACATAACTATCGCTTGAAATAGTTTTTGTATTACCATTTTATATTGAGCGGATTGCTGAATTAATTTATAATATATACTGAATTACTGTTTGATCAATACTAAGTAAAAGACATTGAACTGTATAAACATTTCTTATTAGTAGGATATGGATGGAAATGGGTAAACTATGTTAAAAGGACGAGTGTTAAAAGCAAAACAAAAAATATCGATGGGGTATTTCTTGGGGAGGTAACTGTTCCATATTTAAGTTACTTTGATTTTAAGTTCTTACGGTGTAGTCAATGTAATTTTCCATCTCAACCAAACGGAATTATAGGTTAAGAATTAACTAACGCTTAAAATTATACTTGAAATAGCAATAAATTTTATTATAACAGTTACGTGAAATGAATGGTTTCAATTCCAATTAATAAATGATTTAATACAACCGTAAATGGTCAACTGTTTTTAATTTAGTTTCTTTAGTTAAGTTTCGTATATGCAAACATGTATAATAGTTTATAATTATTGATGTTATTTTCATAAGTATGCATACATTAATTATATTTAATAAATTTACTAATTATTAAATAGAACATTTTGGCAGAATATTCATGAATTAACAGAAAATATTACTAGGAATAGTTGGGTTTACTGACTTGATTTATAAACTTTACAACGGCGTAATGGAAACATATTATAAGGTATTTGCAGCGTCTCTTCCAATTTTCGGATTTTAATCATGTCGAAACTCTCCATATTTTCTTTTGACGGATTGATTACTGCTACTTCTTCTGGCGAGTTTTGGGCAAAATAGATTCACTGATTGATATAAAAATTAAGTGATTGATTTAGCGCTACGAAACACATACTGTCAAGAATTGTAAATGCCAACTGAATTAAAGTAATAAATTATAAGATGATCAACATCATGAACTTTGGAATATAGTCTTTTGCCTTTTATTGAGATTGTCGGACTGACTTCCTCATCTTGGTTGTTATAGTCACAACGTTTCGGCCGTTTTGCCATCTGGCCTTCATCAGTTGTTTTGTATCGAACAGGGGAACAGTTTGTTAGGAGTCTCGAACTCAAAACACCTGATGAAGGCCGGTGGCCAAAACGGTCGAAACGTAGTGACTATAACAACGAGGATGAGGAAGTCAGTCCGACAATCTCCATAAATGAAAACACCTCATCTCAAAAATACAGATAGTTAATAGTCTTTTGTCATTTATTCACTATATATATATATATATATATATATATATATATATATATATATATCAGCAAGGGTTTCCTCACTCAATGAGGAACCCTTCCTTGGATTTTACCCATCTAACTCTCCCCCGAGATATTTGCTGCCATGTGGGATCCATGTGTTTTATCAGGCCATTTATCTCGTTCCTAGACATCCCTTTGGTATTTCCTGTTCACAAGGTGTCCATTCCATTGTCCTGATGAACAATCTGTTGTGATGCTGTCTGGCTACGTGTTTGGATGTTTTGATGGTAGTATTGGTGTCAATAAGTGGTGTTTGTTGGCGGATCCAGATGTTTGTCAATTTGTCGTTAAGAGTGATGCCTAACATTATATTTTTCATCTCCCTTTGTGCTACTGCCAAGATGTCACTTTGGCGAGTTGTGAGGGCCGATGTTTCACTACCGTATATCATCGCAGGTTATACGTATTCATTGAAGATCTTCCCCTTGATCGACATATTTGCTTTTCGGTTTCTCATGTTATTCTCCACTTTTCCAATAGATGCCCATCCCAATATATCTCTCTCTCCCAGGGAGGAGATCTCCATCTTTCGTAATTTTCATTCCCAAGACTTCTTCGATAGTCTGTCCATCAACAATTATTGGCGACTTGGCAGCGTGCTGGTTTAACATCAATATAGTCTTCCCAAGATGCATGTTGAGGCCAACACTTGTATATATAATAAAGGATGTATTGACTGGTGGTGGATTAAAATATATTATCTATTGAATTATGAAATGATAAACGCACAGGGTATATAACAATGAGTATTCCATGGAACTTCGAGTTATTCCACTTATTCTATCAGTCCAGTCGATGTAAAACAATATAAAAATTAAATCCTTAGAGAATTAAGTTGAAAAACTTTGTTGGTGCAATTGAAAAGAACGTAGAATTCATGTTTAACAAATTAAAGTAGATGGCAAACGTATTTGTGGACACATTAAATTCCAAAATTGAATAGCAGGAATCAGAGAAACTGTTGTATGTTTTTTTTGTATGTTGTTATACTAAAAAAAATAGCTTTTATAAGAGTTATCTGCTGCTGCTTCTTTATAAAGTGTGCGCAAGTTTAATTTAATTGAATTAAAGTCACTTTCTTCACATGAACTGATACTAATTTAATTTCTAGTAAATCCCTTTATCCTTCGCTGAAAATTCAATGTATAGAATGTCAATAATGCGAAATAAAAGAGAAATAAGCATGACGAGCTTAACGTTAAATGATATAATGTATCCTTTAATTTCAGTGCAAAATCGAATTATCTTGCTAATAGTAGTATAAATATATTTTCTGATTTTTAAATAAAGAATAGCGCCAGAAATTTCAGCCTTAGGTGTCGATTGTATTTTCAACTCATAAAATTCTTTCCACATCCATCACTTCTCGAGTTGAAGAATTGCATTCATGTCTCGATTGCTTGTAGAACAAAAGAACATTGCTTTCAAGTGAAAAGCAAAAATCAAAAATGGAAGTTACGCCTTTTTATTCACATCACGCTGACACCGGTAAAAACATATGCAGCGCGATGGAATCATACGATAAATGACAGTAAGCGGTGATGCTGAAGGGACGATGTAAAAGGGAAATAAATTCGTAACAAACTATCGACGACACGAAATCGAATAGAACCTTTTTGTTTTATTTCCATTAAAGAAAGTTCAAGCGTCCGTACGTAACACAGCTAACATTTTAAAATGAATGAAAAAAAAGTAAATAAAAGAGCAAAAGGTGGATACAAAAAGAGAAATGACAATCATGATGATAAATATGAATAAAAACGTGTGAGGCGAAACGCAATCGTAACTCTCCAAATTGATGACGACACGTACAAACGAGTAAAGAGAAAATAGAATATCGTTGATGAAAATAAGACAAAAAGACGCAAGATGAAATATGCTCCAGATACACACGTTTTATTTACACCGTTAAATCTAAAATGCCATGTTAAACTGCAGAGTACCACACACGCACACACACACGCACACACACAACGAAAACCCAGTATTGTTTAACATACCTAAACTGAAATCGCAAGCATATATTTATCTATGCTTTCTATCAGGTATACTTTCACTACAGTACAGAAACTGTGTATCTCCATCCCACAATGCCATGATATGATATAAGGGTCGGAGAGTGGTATTTGAAGTGCCACCGTTTTAAAGAATTATCTGGAAAATATCCTGGTAATTTCCCAGAAGGGACACTTCAAATCATTAGCAATAAATTAACTCTCTTCTTAAAACGAAATGCCAAAGTATGGAAGTGTAAACCTGCTAGAATTTTATAGGACTAAAAGTATACTTTAGTCAACAAGGTAGAAACCCATCTCTGTTGGGTTTATTGCCGGGGCAAAAACTCATAGGGATAGTGCGAATTGTGAGCAATCATAAAATATACAAGTCTTTGAATCATATCAGATTTTCACTATACTTTTCACCGGTTACAATGTAATTGGTAATATTAATATATTAAATAAACTGTCGTGAATTTGACTTACTAAATCATTGTTGCTTTCAATTGTACCAACTTCACTCCGTATACCTTTAATTGAAGTGCAGAAAAGCTGTGTTTTTTATATATATTTTCTTTTTCATGCAGACGCTTCAAAAGCAAATAAAGATGAATAAGGTCTGGTGAGTGCAGAAATTAGTCTATATAACCATGCCCTCCAATCCAGCTACGCAAATTGTAAATCAACCATTCTTTTATATTCGTTGTCCGTTAAAAAGATCCACTTTTATCATTTCAATTTGCCGACGTATTTCTGTACACGTGATTCCTCAGTTACTCATTATGAATAATCCTCGGTGTATGATTACTGTTTGCTATTAATTACAATGTTATGTAATCAGTAGTTTAAGAGTTTACCTGTTAAATATTTACACACAAACACACACGCATACATTTGTTTACTGTTTTATTTATATATCTATATAATTATATAACTTCAATGACCTTGTAACGGCTGTTGTAACCCAACATCTTGTTTACGACTTCCGCTTGCGCATTCGTACATAAACATAAACGCATAACGTAATACGGAGATGAACGATGTAAAAAAATGAAGAAAGTATTAACAATTGTTTATTTGGATAATGTAAACGCGAAAACAAAATTGAGACGGTAAAATTGTAGACAGTAAAACAATACGTTTTATTGTCGCGTTGATTATTTATTTAAAATTATATAAAATTTTAAAAATATATATATTTACAAATAAATAATAAATGCAACAATAAAACGCATTATTTTACTGTGTACGTTTTCATCGTCCCAATTGTTTTTTCGCGTTTAAATTATCCAAATAAACAATTGTCAATACTTTCTACATTTTTTTTACATCCCTATTACGTTTAAGTTATTTTAACGAAATTTTCTTACAGATTAATAAATTATCTTCTACACTACCAACATAAATAAATCACCCCGAAAATTTGTTTTTTTTTGTAAATTTGTGTTACAAATAAATAATCAACGCGACTATAAAAAATATTGTTTTACTGTGTACGTTTTAAGTGTGCCAGGTGTATTTTTTCGCGTTTAAATTGAAAATATATCAGTATTTAAATTTAACTTTAAGTATTATGGTATCTGTTCAGTGCACATTTACCTATACGTATGACAAACTACTTATAATTCAATGGTTGTAAATTTTTTTATCATTAATTATAAACACAAGGACTCATAGAAATCTATCTATATTCTTTTTTCATTTTAATATACTTTCATAGAAATGTTTCTGTTATGTCACAAAAACTATTTTCTTCACGTCACAAGTGTCACGCTCATACATTAATTCCATAACTAATATAACATATTGACCCAACGGGTTACGGGTAGTCTGGTACATTGTATAGGTAATAAATGTTTTATAGAAAAGTAGATATGCAGGGGAATATATGTAAAAAATTCTCACCATATATTAAAATTCAAATTCCTATGATATAGAATAAATAATGTTCACGGGTGTCAAATATTTTAAACGTATACGCTGACAGTTATTAAAATAATTTGACTTACGTAAACGTAACAGAGGTAAACTACAGTAGAAGCCCGGAATACAGTGGTCCTAGGATATGCTTTTTTCAGGTTATGATATGGAATACGATGTTTTTCCGGCCTTTGGTTACGATATTTGCCCCGCCTTACAGTGTTATTTATAAAATCATTTGATTATATATATATTTGTGTATATAAATATTGTACTGCATTTTGTAACTAATTTTTGATGCCGTATCCCAAGGTTCGTACTGTTGGTTGTTTCTCATTAATAAAGATGAAAATTAGTAAATTGTATTATCTATAATTGCGGATGAATATTTTTAAAAGTATTTTGATTATTTGAACAACTCTTTACATTTTGAGTATAGTTCTCACAATGTAATCTCTAACCTGCTTCAGGTGTATAGTGTCAAGTTGTAAGAATAGAAATGTGAATTATGAAGACACATATGCAATCATGCCTGAATGAACCGGGCCAGACTTCCTTCGTAGAATGAGTAAAATACCCCGATCTCAATATCATATAGATTCGCGAGTGAGACAGAAAGATTCCATCAATGTCGACAAGATACACCTGAAGATGATCCGAAGTTACCTCGGCCGAAACGTTGTGGAAAACACGAGTAAATAATCCACATCTATACTCTTATAATTTTTTTATTTGGGTGTCTTGATATTCATATCAAAAACACTTTTTTTCTGTTTAAATTAAAGCTATTAAATCGACAAAAAGGGCATGACTGTCGAAAATATCGGCGAAAAACACGACCCCTCCATGTAGAAAAGTGCCCAGTTCAGGGTGAATAATTGATGTTTTTAGCCAATTCATCGATATTGGTCGTCCAAGGGGCCGAGCTTCAACACAGAACCGGCTTCGGGAAAATCCGTCGCCTCTGGTTTAGATTTAGGCAGACATATATACATACACACATACATACATTTAAACAGACAGGTGAGATTTTTATTATAGATTATTGTAATTAATTAATACAGATATTCTACATGATTAATATATGCGAAATATTTGCGTAAACAGGTTATAGTAAGAAGAAACCTAGTTTAATATATATCTATATTTGCGTGTATATAGTTTTTTTTTGCCTACCAAACTCCTCTTTCGGGTTTGAGTCTACATACATGAAAGTTAATATACAGAGTATTCGAACTCATGACAAAATTTGCATTCGGGTTTTAGCCGGCGAAATCATTGGAAAAGTGAGAAAATTTAAAATTTATGGCATTTGTCAATTGAAGGTCGGGCGACGGCATTAAGAATATGCACGAGTAATGGAATGACTAGTGGTTCATATTTTAATGAGTAACCTTGCAGTAAACATGTCTTAATAGCTCAGGCATTACAATCAAAGGAAAAAGTAAATGGTAAGCTAAACGTGTTGGTTTTAATTCTCAGTGGTGGGGCACGAGTCATTTTTTTTATTTTTAAATCATTACTATATATCGAGGCCAATACAATATAATACTAATCACGGAATCTCCATTAATCAAAATATCAGCGCCGAATAGAGTAGGCAATAAATAATTTGATAGTAAAAAATGAGCGATTTAACTAAATGCGATGATAATCAACATATTCGAAGTGTGAATCATTTGATGAACTGCTTTCAATCTCGGGAATCGTCAAGTTTCTCTGCGAGTTCTATTATAAACAAACGAGGGGAAATTGTCGATCAATTGCTTTTTTAAAATGAAGTGTAAAAGCCAGATGAAAATGCGCAATCTCCACAAAAATATGATTGAAAAATTAAACGCAACGACCTAAGAAATACAATATTTTCAACCTACGTCAACAACAAAGAGAACAAACAAAATGATAGCTAATTTTTAGCGTGATAGACGGAAGTAGCCTATTTTATGAAGATACGATTATTCAATCTGTAAGATCACTGAGAGTGATACTATTGCCAACAAACATAATAGACTAAGAAAATGTATGTTTACAATTTAAATATAGCAAATAAACGAAACTGATATATCTAATTTAAACGTGTGAGAACAATGAAAATTGTATTTCGAACATAATCACCCAGATCAACTGACGGAATAAACAGTTCTTAAGGCGCCTGACTGATCTTTTCTACAAAGGTTCGAGTGTAAGTGTTGTGTTTTGAATCAAAATGTTCAGAGGTTAAGTGTTAAGGTGGTTACCAGACGGAAGTTATGCGAAACACGTTTTTTTCTTTTGGACTAGGCCCTATTTATCGATCTTGGTTGGCGAGATTTAACAATGAAAGATGTGTTAAGACCATCAGTCAAAACGGCATTGATACATTGATATAGACTATTTGTCAGTCTTTCGCTATCTCCCCTGTGAAGTTGGCCGGTTGAACTCGATTCATGAAGTTGATTGCTAGGTAAATTACGATCATACTGGGTTTAAAACATTTACAAATATATTTAGTGGTAATATAAAACAGTAAGTTAATTTATTATTGAATATTAAGTTCATGCCTGACAATTCAAGGATTATTAAGAGTGTTACTTTATTATCAAAGATAAACGAACATTCAGTGTCAGATATGAGGTGATAGGTTGATTAAATAGTATGTTTAACCTAAAGCGATAAGTAGTAGTAATGCATACGCCTTTTTTTAATTTAAAACTTACGGATGGTGCAAATGCGATTCAAAATTGAACAGTGACCAAGCGACGTACGTATCAATTAACGAAGAAGAGACGATGTCGCATCTAAAACGGTAGATGAGAAAAAATGTCATAAATGAAGTTATTCTAACAATACTATGAACAAAAAAAGCGGACGAAAATAGACAAAAGAGACACAAACATGTGATTGTCCAGCCCGATTATTACACGTGCAAAGAACTTTAAGAAGAAAAAGAAAAAATAATAAAAAGTAAAACCAAATAAAATGGTTTAAAACTGCGTGGATCAACGTGACTTGATTTTACACGGCCATCAAAAAGCAAGTGTGCCGCATTTTTATAATCTGACATCGAAGGACGGAATACTGCTGCCATATCTGGGCAGGAGTTGCTAAAAACAGCGTATCCTGCCTTGACAGAGTACAAAATAGACTTCGTGGCTTAGTGGGGCATGCCCTTTTCTCTACCCTGCAATCTCTCTCCCACAGAAGAGACGTTGCGAGCCTATCCTTGTTTTATCGTTATTTCCATGGCAGGTGCTCGTCTGAACTCCAATCTCTGGTCCCCCCTCGCCAATCTTTCACGAAAAACACCCGTCTAGCTGAATCCACTGCGATAAATGTCCCCCACTCTTTATCTGTGCCTAAATCAAAACGTGAATTCTATGAACAAAGCTTCTTTCTTAGAACTGCACGCCTGTGGAACTCTGTTCCGTCTGCCTGCTTCCCATATGACTACAACTTGGATGCCTTCAAGTCCAATGTAAAAAAATTTCTTATGAACCGCCCCCTTAAGTAAACACTTAATCAAATCTCCACACTAACGTACTGTACTTGCAATAACCCTTATCCCTGAGTGGCTTCCGAGCCTTGATAAGTGGTGACCACCGTGTAAAAAAAATTGCAAATGGGTAGATAGACAAAAAAATACTTTTGAATAAACAGGATTGCAGTATCTAACAAGAACAACAACAACAAAAAAAAACGTAATATTAACGTCGGAGAAATGTTCATCGTGTTAAAATAATTTATCAGAAAAAAAATTATTTAAACCAAATAACTGAAAAAATCAACAATCATGGCTCAATACCTACTGTCAACGACGTGCCACCTCTCAAACCTAATCAAAATATAGTTCTTTCACGTTAGAATTAAACAATTTAAAAACTTTCGTACAAAACAGAATCCAGCCAGATTGACATACGAGGTACAAATAGGCAGGAAGTTCTGCAGCATCTATCATACAAAATACCATATATTAAAAATGTTGCTTCACATTATGAAGCGATTTGAGCGATTATATAAAGTTGACAAAACCTCTAAAGAATGTCTTCACATTAATTAGAACATTTAATACACGAGTTAGACGACGAACAAAAAGCGTTAAAGCTAAAAAACACCTAACAGAAAGAAAAACATTGGAAAGAGACCATCAGTTAACAAAGTAACAAAGAATAAACATTATACCTAGGAAAAATGATTATTGCAATACCTCATACAAATATGATGTTTAAGAAAATGGTCGACATTCTATTAAAATATAGTAACATATCTAAGTTCTTTATATGTACCTTCAAGATGTATATATGAGAGGAAATAATGTAAAAGGAACAAGAAAACAACATAATACATTGCCTCTAACAATCAGAATGCTGTGGTTCTAGACTGTAGTATTCGTAAGATTTTATAAAGTATTTTTTACGCTTAAAGATTTGGAAGACATATATTCACTGATCTTATATTAGTGTATGCTAGTGGATCGCGAAAGAAGCGATGCCCACCCTCTCTCTCGACTGCCATCAACGTAGTGACGGAGAGTCAGAATCGCTGTGTGTTTTTTCGTGTAATGAGATCGAACTGAACAATTGTACACTAGTGTGTCTTACAGCTTTTCGCACTTGCACTTAACAAACTCTATCCTATGACTCCCTTCATCATGTTTACTCCTTCGGCCATTCTCCCTTTTATAGCCTACTCCCTCCCTCTCCACTTTCTTTTTCTTTTATATTTCTTTTTATCACAAACCTCTTTCCACAGAAGTATGTTGTCATTTTTCGTGTATTGTAGCAGGTAATTTCATAATAAACCCGCCGAGGTTTATCCGATTCTTAAAACTGATAAATATGCGACTCAACCAACGGACATATTCTCATCGTTGGTTCGACACCGGTTTTCCATCTCCGTATGAATTAGAAGAGGGAGAAAATAAGAAAGGCGTAAGCGTTTCACTCTGCGTTCCAACGACAGAAAGATTAAAATGGCCGAACAACACACTCGAAACTTGCACGATATAGCCTGTCACTTTTCCTGTCCTTTGAATCATTCTCACACAACCAACGCAATAAAATATATCGACATGCAAAAAATACGCACAGTACATGTAACGTATATAAAAATGTAAATAAAAAAGACAAAAAAATAGGAAATATAAATATAATAGCAAACAATATCGTCTTCATATATATTACCGTGATCCTCTTTCCCATGGGCTTTCTATAGGTCTATATATATATACAATCTGTATATTATCTCATCAACTACCAGATTCAATATTCTTCTGTATATACCAATCTTCGTAATCGTGTATACCGCTTTCCTTTGCATCAATCCAAGGAACAACTCATAAGAGCTACGAAAGCTAAAAAGCTAGTTGCAGTAGAAATAGGACAAAACCATAGAAAAATCGCCACATGAATCCACTGTAAGTGAAACTAATGAAATTTCATAAACTGATCTTACGAAAATACACACACAGATTTGACTTCACCATCCTCAGCTATTACTACAAAATAGTTGTGAAGCGTTAGGGAGGACGGAAATGCAAAGGAAGAGAATGAACTTAACAGAAATCAACTGGAAGAGTGGGAAGAGTACTAGGACTTTAGTGAGGCAACATCATCCGGCGAAATCTGTGGAGATTTTTTGCCAACGGTTATCTACACTAAGAAATCACTAATGATTCATGTGATTTTTTTTATGTGAGTAAATAAGAGATAAATAATAATAATAATAATAATAATGATGATAATAATAACAATAAATAATAATAATAATAATAATAATAATAATAATAATAATAATAATAATAATAATAATAAAATGAGGAATCGGACAACTGGATCAAGCAAAATAAAAAGAACATGTTTGGAGCAACATATAGAGACCGCTTCAAGACCACAGCACTCAGGAAGCATTGCTACAAAAGTATGGAGAAATAACTTCAGGAACTTGAAGACGAAAAACAAAAAACGAATAAATGAAGACACGCTGAAGACAATGCTAAAGAACATGATAAACGTCACAGCAAAGCCACGAGGGAATAAATGTTGAACAGATCGAAAATAATTATGACCATATATGAAAGACTGGTGTAAGAATTGGGAGGGAGTATTACAAAAAAAAACAATGTACCACAATAGATGACTCAAGAAATAACTACGTTAATACAGAAAACAAACTACAACAGAAGAATACCTTCCAAGTAACTACAGACCAATAACTCGCTTATTAAGCATGTAGAAAATAATAACAGCACAACTTAGACTACAAATCTCTCACTCCCTTTACTGTTATTACCCGCGAATAAAATAAAATGTAGGAAGCGAAAAGAAAGAAGCACAGTGTTATATACAACTCAAACGACATTGATGGCATGAAGAAAGATATGAACAGTTATGGTATGGACTGTATAGAAAAGTTCTTACGATAGAATCTGTTACTTGTTGGTAACTGTAGAAGATATCTGAAAAATTATTAAAATTATTAAGAAAGCAATGAAAACAATGAGAGTGAAGCTGGCCGCTGAAGAACATCTGATGGGGGATAAGAATCTGGAGAGGAATTATCCAAGGATATTCTCTATTACAACAAAGATTAATAATAAGCAGTTGCCTATCAATTACATACTTAGGAAATGTGATCCCAGATATAATTGTATATAAATAAAATAAAGAATAAACAACCTAATGCATATGTACGACCTGGGACTTTTACCGAAAGTTGATAAACACGGCGAGAATTTTCAGCTACCATTCAATTGAAATTCAAAATAAAACATGTGGACTTCTAAAAGCAAAAGGATACAACTTTCGGCGACATCAGAGAGCATAAAACTGCACAAGAACAAAAAAGATGATGTCGCTCGGTGAAGATGATACCTACGAATAAAAGTACCTTCCCATCTATAGAAGTGAAACAAAAATATTAAAAATTCCTCATAGCAAAGAAATCTCTTAGAAACAAAAAGATGCGGTAGAAATCGATTTTAAGAGCTAATCCTTCGGGTAGCATCATAACACTGGACCATTGAATAGCTGAACTAAAGAATTCATGCATTTTGATCGGAAGACGAGGAAACTAATTATAATGCAAAATACACCTTGATATGAAAGGATTGAAAGAGGAAGAGGACTGAAAGTGTAGAATGCTGTGTAAAATACACAGACAAAAGATGCAGGGAAATACGAAAAGCTAAGAACACAGAAAACTAAGAAAAGCTATGAAATGGTCACGACCTAATAAAGAGAAAATGAGAAAAGAGCAAACGAATACTTCTAAGAAAAGCCGAACTTATTTAGTTTTATTATAGGCAGAATTTAAGAGATTTCTTTGCAACCGTTTGAGCAATTTTTCGGTTAATTTTTTTTGTCAGAAATTCGGGCTGACAATGGAGCCGATCGGGAAAAATATGAATGTGACTTCATTCAATTAAACAAATAACGATTGGACAAAAAACAAACGATATTAATGAGCAAAATTGATTGGTTTATTGTGTCGATGTGTTTCGCGATGATGTTTTTCAATTCTTCAATTCTATGACACGCTGAACGAGAATCGAACTGAGGAGATAGAAAAATGCGTAAACGAAATTAAACGTGGATATAAATAATAATAATAATAATAATAATAATAATAATAATAATAATAATAATTATTATTATTATTATTATTATTATTATTATTATTATTCACGAAAAGGGTTCACGCATATAGTCACCAAGGTTACTACATTGCAACAGTGCTCCCTAGTATCTGGGAAACATCAGTATCCCTAGATTTTTCGTCTTCTCAATACCACTTCATAAAAGGCCTAGGTGTCTTATTGTGTCAACCGGGCATTATAGTCCCTAAGGTGCAGATGAAAACAAAAAAGAACTCTCCAGAGCCCCTGTTCTCTCTGCACTTTTCCAGTACGGGTCTGGCTAGTGCTCTATGGCATAGGCTCTCTCGAACTCTTCACAAATCCATTATGTGACGCCACTCGATGTAGATACTGCCATTTGTGGGGGGGCATACTATTTTACATATATGGTTTATTGGTTCCCCGAAGTCGTGGCATTTCTGCTTTTTACTTTATTTCTTTTTCAGCATCCTAGCTACCGGTTAGGTTTTGCAGTTGATGTGACTTAGTTTCTACATTTTATGGTTAAACCATAGGATATCACGAGTTGTTATTATTATTATTATTAGTAGTAGTAGTAGTAGTAGCAGTAGTAGTAGTCGTAGTAGTACTAGTAGTATATTTCATTTATTTATAATTGTAATTATTTATTATTATTATTATTATTATTATTATTACTACTATTATTATTAGCTCACATGGAGCTTTCACACAAGTCAACAAATAAGCTGCTTGGAAACCTGTGGTGTTCTATGGAGGCTGAGTGACAACAAGTCTCCCCATACGTCCAGTTCTCTCCACCTCCTTCGATAGCATTTGCAAATGAATTTGCATCATCGCAACAGCCTCTTACCATCGATTTCTCGCCGGCAGTGGGCATTGGTTTATACTGGAATTTGAGTGGCACTAACCCTCCCCAAAGTCCCAATTATCTTTGCGCTTGTCCAATCGAGGTATGGCTGGCGTTCTCTCCTCGGTCTTTCAGTCCTTCTTGCACCTTCCCGGCTCTTTGGTGTCACTTTTTTATTGGGAGGAACGGTGGTGAAATTATGGAGAGATGCATGATGGGGGTGTAGAACTTGTAGATATGCAGCTTCGGTGTTCTTCATTCCATGTAACGCTTATTCGTTATATTGTCTTCTTGTATTATTCTGTGCATTCAAGGGGTTTCCTTAATATTTCAGTTGTTTTCATTATCGTTAGTCGTTGTGCTTTTGCAGTTATTCCTCTGATTCTAATTTCTGACATTCTTTTTTCGAAGTTTTTCGGAATTGTTCCTAGTGCTCCTACGATTATCGGCACTATTTTGATTTTCTTCATCGTCCAACTCCCTTTTAACTCTCTGGCTAGCTCTGTGTATTTGCTTCGTTTCTCCTTTTCTTTAATACCCTGTGGTCAGCTGGGGCAGCAAAGTCTACGTTTTGACAGGGTTTTTCTTTCTTGTTACATATTACGATACCTGGTCTCCTTGCTTTTATGGGTTTGTCCGTCTGTATGTCCATGCCCCATAGGATTTTGTGGTTCTCGTTTTTGAGTGCTGTTGCGGGTTTATACTTGTATCATTTGTCTGTACACTCAAAATGCAGTCGTTTGCACATTTCCCAGTATTGTTTTTGTTATTATCATTATTATTCACTCGAATGTCTTACAAAGGTGATCATATAAGATTGAACAACTGGGGTGTCCCTAGACTCTAGCTGGCAACGTCTTCTCAGAGTTCCAGTGCTCTCGTTTTCATTCAACACCATCTGCAGATGCATTTGAATCATCGGATCAGCAACTTGCCATCGATTTATCGTCGGCAATGATCATTAATCTTTACTGGAATTTGTTTATCAGCAAATCTCCCCAAGTTTCCAGTCCATTCACACTCATTCAGTGGATGCGTGGTGAGTGCTCTCTCTCTCCCTCCCTCTCTCTCTCTCTTTCTCTCTCTCTCTCTCTCTCTCGCTTTTCAGTCTTTCCATCCTCCTCGACCTATTTTTTAAATGGGTGGACGCATGGGAGGATGTTTACGTATTGTGTTATAATTTCCGCTTTCCGTTTCTAGGTGATGTTGTTCCATCTTTGTTTACTCCTGCTACAGTTTCTTTATGGCCGAGTAACAGTTGTAGTTCATATCAATAATCCACCGCATTAAATAGGGGCGCTTAATATTTCAGCTGCTTTAATTATTTCTATTCATTGT